>NW_027262720.1:202259-415900 GCF_902827115.2 Pseudochaenichthys georgianus | reverse complement strand
CCTTTAAATCTGCTCTCCCCTTCCTCCCATCATCCTCACTCAGATGATGGAAGACAATCTTAATCACTCAATCAGTTTATCAGCATCTATGACTCATTCTGGCGCACTTAACTGCTATTAAGCTATACTATATCGTGGGTCATGTCTCAGCATTTAACTAAGTGTACGTCTTTTCTGCGTGCATTCTGCACTTCATTCATATTCTCGGGTTTGCTCACTTGGCTCGCATCAATCCAGGTTATGATATTCATGCATTACTGTACTCCAGCTAACAGCTCGTGCTTACTTATTTACATCTCCCTCTTCGCCCGGACATCGGCTCGTGCTGCAATCTAAGAGCTCTTCAGTTTACCGATGGTAAATAATGCATAACTGGTTGTGGCGTCTTAATAGCATATCAGGGCTTTCGTTCAGATAGGCTCAGCACCTCTGCTGCAATCAGGCATTTCTCCCTCATCCCTGCAACTCTGGCGGTGGTCCTCCTCCGCCTTCACATCCCACATTCGCCGGACATCAGCGCGTGCTGGCTATCCAAGGTCTCTCAAACACTAAACAAAATGGTAATTATGCGTATACTGGTGGTGGTGGTTTCATAGCACGTCAGCATACGTGTCACTGTGTTAATGTTTAACCCTGCACGTCAGGTTGTGACCTCCGGGTCCGTGTTCATGTTTAACCCTGCACGTCAGGTTGTGACCTCCGGGTCTGTGTTCATGTTTAACCCTGCACGTCAGGTTGTGACCTCCGGGTCTGTGTTCATGTTTAACCCTGCACGTCAGGTTGTGACCTCCGGGTCTGTGTTCATGTTTAACCCTGCACGTCAGGTTGTGACCTCCGGGTCTGTGTTCATGTTTAATATTATTGCCATATCTAACCCTGTATGCCAGGTAGTAAACCTTCAGGTCTGTATAAATGTGTCCCTGCTAAGTTCAGGTTGCCCCGGACGTTCAGGGCGCCCCGCACGTCCGGGACGCCCTGTGCGTCCAGGATGCCCCGTATGGCCGGGATGCCCCATACGGCCAGGAAGGACGCCTGGGAGGCATCAGTACGTCTAAATTCCCACATGTATTAACCTCTCATTTTCATCCATAGATTTCCACTGCATCCCACAAGGTAAGATGTCTTCACGTTCAGTACTTCATACTTCACTTCTTTTGGGGGTTCATCGGAAACGGTTCTTTCCCTT
This sequence comes from Pseudochaenichthys georgianus, assembly GCF_902827115.2. Taxonomy (NCBI): domain Eukaryota; kingdom Metazoa; phylum Chordata; class Actinopteri; order Perciformes; family Channichthyidae; genus Pseudochaenichthys; species Pseudochaenichthys georgianus. Next base: position 414,714 of record NW_027262720.1, on the reverse strand, counting down.
CCTGAATGATGTCCTAAAAAACCTGGGCCTAATCGCCAAAACACATTTCATCCACCTGTTATAAACTGTCATCATTATGTTTCATTTATATAATGTGACCGATAATAAACATGTATTCCATACATCACGTCTCTCCTGATTGAAATGAAGCTGAGCGCAAGTTCAGACAGGAAGACCTAACACTCCGTATTGCTCGTCATGGCAATACTCGCTCCCTCCACTGGATGACAGGGAGCGCCACTCCTTAGCCAACCTATCACTTCCCTCCATTCACAAGCCTAATTATCGCACCTGTTAATCCCTCTATATATGCTCTCCCCTTTGCTATCAGCTGTCTTTCAGGCGTCAACGCGCAACCCTCCTCCACCCCTTCGCCTCCTGCTTCCAACTCAGGGCCAAGCTCAACCTTCTCCCTTCCAACCGGACCTAACCACTTATCACCACCACCAGGTCTAGACCCAGGGGGGTTCATCGGAAACGGTTCTTTCCCTTCCCGAATAATGTCCTACAAAACCTGGGCCTAATCGCCAAAACACATTTCATCCACCTGTTATAAACTGTCATCATTATGTTTCATTTATATAATGTGACCGATAATAAACATGTATTCCATACATCACGTCTCTCCTGATTGAAGTAGTGGTTCTCTCCTCTATCTACAATCTTCTTGTCATCTTTGTAAAACGATATCAGACTGGTAATTGACACAGCCATGACTTCTAGTTAAATTCAGTGTGGCTAAAATGAAAAGCTTTGTTAAAATATGCAAGCACGCGGAAGTCAAAGTCAGCTTTATTGTAAAAAATTCTACATGTGTTATACATCCAGAAATATCGAAATATCGTTTCCCACAGTCTGACATGTATACATAAAACAAACAAAAAGGGCCTAGATAACCGGGGTATACAGTTTAAAATGTTAATATATTTAAAGTGTTCAACGTGCAGTTTCAGTACAAGTCAGTTGAAACGATCTTAAGTTGGCGTGACGTTGACGTCGTGCGACCCTGCTGCTGTACTGGCTTGTAGTTCGTTTATAGCATAACGTTAGCATTTCGCTTTTGGCGACTAGATTTATGATTAAAAAATTATAAAAGTAGGGGAGACATGTGGAGATTATCCGGCTTAACAAAACGTGATCCCTCTCTTACATGTGTGTGAACCACAGACCTTATTTCGAGCTATTTTCCAAAATCCTATGGAGAATTTGCATTGCGTTTTTCACGAAGGAACCGGAAGAAGTTTACTTCCGGGTTTTACGACGCGTCACTGCGGTTCTCTATATGTTGTGGTCAACAGTGTCAAACGCAGCACTGAGATCTAATAATACTAACACTGAAGTTCTGCCACTGTCTGTGTTTAAGTGGATGTCATTGAAGACCTTTACAAGAGCAGTCTCAGTGCTGTGGTTTGGACGAAAGCCTGACTGGAACACATCCAAACAGTTATTTAACTGCAATTACTCAACTGTTGAAAAACCACTTTTTCAATGATTTTACCTAGAAATGGGAGGTTTGATATGGGCCTGTAATTGTTCATTACTGAAGCATCTAGATTATGCTTTTTTAAGAGCGGTTTAATGACTGCAGTTTTCAGGGCCTGTGGAAAAATACCTGAGTGAAGAGATTTGTTTACTATATGAAGTAGATCTGAGGCCATGCAAGGAAAAATATCTTTGAAAAATCCTGTTGGAATAATATCAAGGCAGCAGGAGGAGGACTTCAGAAGTTGAATAATGTCCTCTAGGTTTTTATCATTAATCTGATGGAATTGTGTCATGGTGTTTGAATTGATTTTAAATGGACACAGACAAAACATTTGCTGTACCTGATGCAGAGGCACTGACTTCTTGTCTGATTCTGAATGTTGTCAGTGAAGAAGGAGGCACATTTATTGCACGCCCTGGTGGATAGAAATTCAGAGGCTACTGACACTGGGGGGTTAGTTAGTCTGTCGACGGTAGCAAACAAAGCACGTGCGTTGTTTTTGTTTTTGGCAATGATATCAGAGAAGAAAGTGTTACACTCCTCGTAAAGAGACTCAAAACTTGAACCCGCTATGCAAGAACACTTGGGACGGAGACTTAGGTGAAGTGTCAAAAAGACTGGATTTATTTACGTCCTCAAAAAACAGGCAGAAGACAAAGTAAACTCTCAACAGAGTGGGAATAACGTGGAGCAGGGCTGAGACGGAGGTTGGGCTGGACGTGGCAGGCAGGACGGAATGGAATATGGAGTTTCACTGTGAGTATACGAAGAACTGGCGAAGTCTGATGATCGAACCGGAGTTTTAAGCAGCAGCAGGTGAGTAGTGGTAATCAGTGATGATGAGAAACAGGAGCGGAGGTGAGTTGGCGGAAAACGGAAAGTAGGTCAACCACGCCCAGCCAGGAAGACAGACGAACGGATAGACAAACAAACAAAAAAAAGGAGAAGGAGATACTGCAATTCCTCACAGTACCCCCCCCCTCAATGGGAGCCACCTGGCGACCACCAGGCTTGTTTGGATGAGCCCTGTGAAAGGCCCTCACCATGATTGGGTCCAGGACACGGGAACGAGGAACCCAGCATCGCTCCTCGAGGCCATAACCCTCCCAGTCCACCAGATACTGGAAACCCCTGCCCCGACGTCTGACGTCCAAAAGACGGTGCACCGTATAAGCAGGGTGATTGTCGATGATACGGGCGGGAGGAGGGGGTAAGGCCGGAGGGCTCAATTCACTGGTGTGAACCTGCTTAATCTGAGACACGTGGAAAGTGGGGTGAATTCTCAGAGCTCTGGGAAGCTTTAACCGATCCGCGGAAGGGTTAATGATCCTTAGGATGGGAAAAGGACCAATGAATCGTGGGGAAAGCTTCTTGGACTCAGAGATGAGAGGAATGTTGCGGGAGGACAACCAGACTGACTGGCCTGGGACGTATAGAGGAGCTGCCTTTCTGTGACGGTTGGCTGATCGCTGGTTCTGTGCCGAAGTCTGGAGAAGGGCAGATCGTGTATCTCTGAACTGGGGACCGCGGTCTGAGACAATGTCGGCAGGGATACCATGTAACCGGAAAACATGTTCTGTGAGGAGTTGGGAGGTCTCCAGGGCTGACGGGAGTTTTGGAAGAGCAACGAAGTGAGCCGACTTGGAAAACCGGTCTACTACAGTGAGGATTGTGGTGTTGCCCTGGGAGGGGGGCAGGCCGGTAACAAAATCCAGTGCGATGTGTGACCAGGGACGACTAGGGATAGGAAGGGGCTGGAGCAACCCTGCAGGAGACTGGTGGGAGGACTTACTCCTAGCACACGTGGGACAGGCAGAAACGTACTCCAGAGTGTCCCTGTTGATCGTTGGCCACAAGAAATGTCTCTTCAGGAAAGAAAGAGTGCGGTTTACTCCGGGATGGATTGAGAACCGGGAATTGTGGACCCACTGTAGAACCTTGGAGCGGGCAGCATCAGGAACAAACCGACGGTTCGGAGGACCATTGCCTGGATCTGGTTGCTCTCTCAATGCCTCCAGGATGGTGTTATTAATTTCCCAAGAGAGGGCGCCTACCACACAACTCTTGGGAAGGATTGAAGCATCTGGAGGATCAGGAGAGTCAGGAGAGTATAGCCTAGACAGAGCATCGGGTTTTATATTCCTGGAGCCAGGGCGGAGACGATTCGGCTTCCTGATTTTCCGGCTGCGGCATTACTATAACGTTTTTTTTGTCACTTTAATATCAAATCGGTCGGTGACGCAGAGATCAGGGAACAGACGTGACAGCGGCACAGCAACAAGGAGCAGTCTGCTTTATCCACCAACACAAGAACACCAGTCCAGAACCCACAGCAGAAGGACCCGCTCTGAATCACTCCGTGTCGCTGCGGCTCAGAGACACAGGGATTTATGTTTTTCAAAAATAATCGCGTTACAATCATGTCAGGTTTTTGGTGGATTTAATTAAGTCTTGGATTGCAGAGTATGAATGTCCTCTAGCAATTTTCAGACGATATATATGTGTGTAAAGTTTGTGAAGGCAGGAGGAAAAAAGCTTCCGCGATCACCGTCTCCTCTCCGTTCCTCCAAGCCCCGCCCCCTCCCTGAAAATAATGAGTGACAGGCTGACAGTGACCCGATAGAAACTTTGTTATTCACTTAATCACTGAGATATAATGAAGCTAATTTAATCTCATACATTCATGGGATTTATGTAACAGTAAGACAGAGAATGTAAGTGTGCACCCACATGCACTATTTTTGTTTGTATATGCTGTTGTAAATACTCCTGTTGACTGCTGTGTTCAGACTCAAGTCCTGTGTGTGATGCCACATTCAGGACATTCAGTGTCCCTTCTTAACAGAAGACCGTGGCTAGAAGCTGCAGCTAGACTGCAGGAGCATTAGCTTTTTGTTTTTGAGGATGGAACAACTTCACACACGGAGGCTAGACCTATACAATTCATTTATTTTGGTTTATAAATTAATGTCAAGACATTTATGTTATTGATTTCTGAAGCACTTTCGAAATAATAAAAAGAGAGTTCATATGTATTTACTGCATGTATGCATTGATGAAAAATAAGCCATGTGCAGTAATATAGAAAATTGAGGATGCAACGCATTGGTATGAATCGTGATGCATCGGGATATCGAACCGAATCGAATCGTTGACAGGATAATCGTAATCGAATCTAATCGTGAGACCAGTGAAGATGCACAGCCCTAGTAGCTATTGGTCCTTACCCTGCTGTGTGAAGAGGAAAAAGAAAAGATCTGCGTCAGTGGATCGTATCTGTTCTGGATTGGCACACTCGGTGGTTTAGGAGGATTGTTTTTAGTTATTATCTTTGCTTTCTAATGCCTGTTGTAAAATGCCATTATATATGTGTTTTACTGTAAGTATTCCTAAAAGGTATTTTAATTTGTTTTGTAAAGCACTTTGAATTGTCGCGTACAGAAAAGTGCTATATAAATAAACTTGCCTTGCAGCACAGCCAAACTTGACAGGCTCTTCTCTGTCATTGTAGACCGCAAATGCCTCATTCCTTCAGTCTACTTGGATCCGACATGCTCCTCGTTTTGCGCTGTCCCCCCGTTCAAATGAAATCGCCGCCAATCATATTTCCAGGCTCGCGCCAGGGGAGGGGTTACAAGGCTCGCGTCTTGTGCTGCATTCACTTGCACATTAGAGATTTTCTCTCATAAATGTCCGATGAGCCACATCTTTTCTTTCAAAACAAAGCTGCCAATTGGGGTGGCAAGGCATTTTTCTGAGGTGGCAGCTGCCACCCCGTAGAACCGCCACTGCTCTGAATGGCATACTTGTATATGTTTTTAGTAGGGCTGTCAGTCGATTAAAATATGTAATCGCATGATTGTCCATAGTTAATCGCGATTAATCGCACATTTTTTATCTGTTCTAAATGTACCTTAGAGGGATATTTTTCAAGTTTTTAATACTCTTATCAACATATGAGTAGGGTTGGGTACCGAGAACCGGTTCCGGTTCGGCACCGGTTCCAACATTTCGATTCCAACGGCATCATTTAGAAATGTGAATTTCGGTTCCGCTTTGCGATGCCTGAGGAAATGTTTCTCGCCGCTCTCCGTAGCCTACTGTATGACTGCGGCGGGGCGGGAAATGTAGCGTTGTACCTTCACTTCCTACAGCGAGCAACTACCCATGTTCGCCTAGGGCTCCAGATCTGTGGAGGCGCTGCGCTGACATCTCTGGGAGAAAAAAAAAATGTTTTGACCGTTGGGGCTCATCCTAATTTTCGGCCTTGATGTAACAACATTCATAATTAAGTAAATGTAACACCCTTTTCATTTGCCCTGTGCGATGGGCGCTGTAAGTGATGAAAATGGGGGATGTTGGCTTATCTGGCATCCGCAGCTCACAGACAAAATGCGAGTGAGCGTGGGAGCGAGCGAGGGAGAAAGGGAGGGTGCACCGGTAGGCGCTGTTGTAACTTGTTATTAGCATCTGATGCTAGCTGCTCTAACGGAAGAAGAAGAAGTCCTCTCCAGTCAGACTGAGGCTGATAACTTCAGCTCAGTGAGGTAAAGGACTCTGAGTGTTTAGATAGTTCACTTTAGTCTAAGTTATCTCAGTGGGTCTCAAACGTTTTGATCACAATTTAAGTAAACACATCTTTCCAAGGCACTCCTTTATAATTATTGGGATAAAACAGGTTTGAAATCATTCCAATGTATACTATAGGACAGTAAACCAGACATATCGTTTTAAACTGGAGAGATAAAAACATATGCATAAATAAAATAGTAAAATAAGATATGAATGAACAACAAAAATAAAATACATTACATGTATTTGTTATTGGCTATGGTAGGTTATTGGTTATGCTCACATACTTATTTAATTATTAAAATGTAAACTGATCTTTTTCATATGGGTGTTTAGAGTTGTACCCCCTAGATCTAGTCTCTAGTAATTCTGCTTAAAGTGCACCAGATTGAAGCATTTTACTTCAAAATGTTCAAACATTTCTTCCCGGTATGCTATGCCTGAGAAGGCAGGTATGCTTGTTTTTCTCAACAAAACTGTTCTTTAAAAGTTGGACTGTTGCACTGTTGTAGCTTCAGTGGTTCTCAGGTTACAGTTAGCAGTGAATATAAACAGACTGATTAATGTGAATATTACTGTAAACTAACCTGTGTAAAAGTTTCTCGAATAAATGTAATTTTTTTGGTAGAAGAAGCATGTATCATTTTTTTTTACCCTGCCCCTCAAACAATCGGAATTGAGAACCGTTAAAAACCGGAATCGAAAAGTAGAATCGGAATCAGAATCGTGGAAATTCAAACGATACCCAACCCTGCATATGAGTGGACAAATATGCTTTATGCTAATGTTTATTATCATTTGAACAATGACAAATATTCTCATGAATATTAAACACAACAACCTCTGAACATTACACATATTCGCCTCAATTCAACCTGGAACCTCTCATACAATAATACAATACAGTGTGTGTGCGTGCGTGCGTGCGTGAGTGTGTGCGTGCGTGCGTGTGTGTGTGGTAGTGCTGGGGGGAAACGATTATTTCGAAAACGACTAATCTAACGATTATTTTTCTGTTGTTCAATTCATAAAAAACGTCATGTAAAAAAAATATTTTCACGATACTGTGTCTCAGGGGATCTTAATATTTAACAAACTATTAATGTGTTATACCAGATTAACGGAAATAATCTCAGCTAACTGACGATACAAACCATGTTTACCAAAACAAAACACAAGTCTCATAAGAAGCATCTAAATGACCCATGAGCGAAAAATGCTAACGGACATTGGCACAGAACTCAAGATAAAAGTACCCTTATTACTTATCGTAGCTGCACATACAAGATATCCGATTAAAGCTGAGACTCCACAGATTATGTAGGTATATAGTATCAGCACTGAGTGATCCGGACTCGCGACAACTGCGGTCAACTCAGCCGTCTCTCAAATTTGCTTGGTCAAATGAGCAGCGCTTCATTTTTGAGTGCGCGATTAATAGCGTATTTACGGTAACCGCCGAGAAGTGTTTATGCTATATCTGATCAATCAATCAATGACATTTGATGAGGGATAAAATGATTTTTAGCCATAAGTTCTTAATAAAAATGGTACTGTTGGACTCAGTACATGTTAGACTACTACCAAAAATACAATCAAGTACTTTTACTGTGTACTTTTTGAGTAATACTCTGTCAAACTCCCCTCCAGAGTACACTAATGCATGTTTTCTGCCCTTTTTGATGAGAGATACAATCATTTTTTGCAATGAGTTCTTAATGACATTGGTACTGTTGGATTCAGTACTACTTGGACTAGTAGCACAAGTACAATCAAGTACTTTTACTGTGTACTTTTGAGTAATCCCCTGTCAAACTCCCCTACAGAGTACAATAATGCATGTTTTCTGCCATCTTTGATTTGAGATAAAATGATTTTGTGCTATAAGTTCTTAATGAAATTGGTACTGTTGGATTTAGTACTACTTGGACTACTACCAAAAGTACAATCAAGTACTTTTACTGTGTACTTTTTGAGTAATCCTTTGTCAAACTCCCCTCCAGAGTACAATAATGCATGTTTTCTGCCATCTTTGATGAGAGATAAAATGATTTCGTGCAATAAGTTCTTAATGATATTGGTACTGTTGGATTCAGTACTACTTGGACTACTACCAAAAGTACAATCGAGTACTTTTACTGTGTACTTTTTGAGTAATCCCCTGTCAAACTCCCCTCCAGAGTACAATAATGCATGTTTTCTGCCATATTTGATTTGAGATAAAATGATTTTGTGCTATAAGTTCTTAATGAAATTGGTACTGTTGGATTCAGTACTACTTGGACTACTACGAAAAGTACAATCAAGTACTTTTTGAGTAATCCTTTGTCAAACTCCCCTCCAGAGTACAATAATGCATGTTTTCTGCCATCTTTGATGAGAGATAAAATGATTTCGTGCAATAAGTTCTTAACGAAATTGGTACTGTTGGATTCAGTACTACTTGGACTACTACCAAAAGTACAATCAAGTACTTTTACTGTGTACTTTTTGAGTAATCCTTTGTCAAACTCCCCTCCAGAGTACAATAATGCATGTTTTCTGCCATCTTTGATGAGAGATAAAATGATTTCGTGCAATAAGTTCTTAATGACATTGGTACTGTTGGATTCAGTACTACTTGGACTACTACCAAAAGTACAATCAAGTACTTTTACTGTGTACTTTTTGAGTAATCCTTGTCAAACTCCCCTCCAGAGTACAATAATGCATGTTTTCTGCCATCGTTGATGAGAGATAAAATGATTTCGTGCTATAAGTTCTTAATGAAATTGGTACTGTTGGATTCAGTACTACTTGGACTACTACCAAAAGTACAATCAAGTACTTTTACTGTGTACTTTTTGAGTAATCCTTGTCAAACTCCCCTCCAGAGTACAATAATGCATGTTTTCTGCCATCTTTGATTTGAGATAAAATGATTTTGTGCTATAAGTTCTTAATGAAATTGGTACTGTTGGATTCAGTACTACTTGGACTACTACCAAAAGTACAATCAAGTACTTTTACTGTGTACTTTTTGAGTAATCCTTTGTCAAACTCCCCTCCAGAGTACAATAATGCATGTTTTCTGCCATCGTTGATGAGAGATAAAATGATTTTGTGCTATAAGTTCTTAATGAAATTGGTACTGTTGGATTCAGTACTACTTGGACTACTACCAAAAGTACAATCAAGTACTTTTACTGTGTACTTTTTGAGTAATCCTTTGTCAAACTCCCCTCCAGAGTACAATAATGCATGTTTTCTGCCATCTTTGATTTGAGATAAAATGATTTTGTGCTATAAGTTCTTAATGAAATTGGTACTGTTGGATTCAGTACTACTTGGACTACTACCAAAAGTACAATCAAGTACTTTTACTGTGTACTTTTTGAGTAATCCTTTGTCAAACTCCCCTCCAGAGTACAATAATGCATGTTTTCTGCCATCTTTGATGAGAGATAAAATGATTTTGTGCTATAAGTTCTTAATGAAATTGGTACTGTTGGATTCAGTACTACTTGGACTACTACCAAAAGTACAATCAAGTACTTCTACTGTGTACTTTTTGAGTAATCCCCTGTCAAACTCCCCTCCAGAGTACAATAATGCATGTTTTCTGCCATCTTTGATGAGAGATAAAATGATTTTGTGCAATAAGTTCTTAATGAAATTGGTACTGTTGGATTCAGTACTACTTGGACTACTACGAAAAGTACAATCAAGTACTTTTACTGTGTACTTTTTGAGTAATCCTTTGTCAAACTCCCCTCCAGAGTACAATAATGCATGTTTTCTGCCATCTTTGATGAGAGATAAAATGATTTCGTGCAATAAGTTCTTAACGAAATTGGTACTGTTGGATTCAGTACTACTACCAAAAGTACAATCAAGTACTTTTACTGTGTACTTTTTTAGTAATCCCCCCTGTCAAACTCCCCTCCAGAGTACAATAATGCACGTTTTCTGCCATCTTTGATGAGAGATAAAATGATTTTGTGCTATAAGTTCTTAATGAAATTGGTACTGTTGGATTCAGTACTACTTGGACTACTACCAAAAGTACAATCAAGTACTTTTACTGTGTACTTTTTTAGTAATCCCCTGTCAAACTCTCCTCCAGAGTACAATAATGCATGTTTTCTGCCATCTTTGATTTGAGATAAAATGATTTTGTGCTATAAGTTCTTAATGAAATTGGTACTGTTGGATTCAGTACTACTTGGACTACTACCAAAAGTACAATCAAGTACTTTTACTGTGTACTTTTTGAGTAATCCTTTGTCAAACTCCCCTCCAGAGTACAATAATGCATGTTTTCTGCCATCGTTGATGAGAGATAAAATGATTTCGTGCTATAAGTTCAAAGATGGCAGAAAACATGCATTATTGTACTTGATTGTACTTGTGCTACTAGTCCAAGTAGTACTGAATCCAACAGTACCAATGTCATTAAGAACTTATTGCACAAAATCATTTTATCTCTCATCAAAGATGGCAGAAAACATGCATTATTGTACTCTGGAGGGGAGTTTGACAGGGGATTACTAAAAAAGTACACAGTAAAAGTACTTGATTGTACTTGTGGTAGTAGTCCAAGTAGTACTGAATCCAACAGTACCAATTTCATTAAGAACTTATAGCACAAAATCATTTTATCTCAAATCAAAGATGGCAGAAAACATGCATTATTGTACTCTGGAGGGGAGTTTGACAAGGGATTACTCAAAAAGTACACAGTAAAAGTACTTGATTGTACTTTTGGTAGTAGTCCAAGTAGTACTGAATCCAACAGTACCAATTTCATTAAGAACTTATAGCACAAAATCATTTTATCTCAAATCAAAGATGGCAGAAAACATGCATTATTGTACTCTGGAGGGGAGTTTGACAGGGGATTACTCAAAAAGTACACAGTAAAAGTACTTGATTGTACTTTTGGTAGTAGTCCAAGTAGTACTGAATCCAACAGTACCAATTTCGTTAAGAACTTATTGCACGAAATCATTTTATCTCTCATCAAAGATGGCAGAAAACATGCATTATTGTACTCTGGAGGGGAGTTTGACAGGGGATTACTAAAAAAGTACACAGTAAAAGTACTTGATTGTACTTGTGCTACTATTCCAAGTAGTACTGAATCCAACAGTATCAATTTCATTAAGAACTTATAGCACAAAATCATTTTATCTCAAATCAAAGATGGCAGAAAACATGCATTATTGTACTCTGGAGGGGAGTTTGACAGGGGATTACTAAAAAAGTACACAGTAAAAGTACTTGATTGTACTTTTGGTAGTAGTCCAAGTAGTACTGAATCCAACAGTACCAATTTCGTTAAGAACTTATTGCACGAAATCATTTTATCTCTCATCAAAGATGGCAGAAAACATGCATTATTGTACTCTGGAGGGGAGTTTGACAGGGGATTACTCAAAAAGTACACAGTAAAAGTACTTGATTGTACTTGTGCTACTAGTCCAAGTAGTACTGAATCCAACAGTATCAATTTCATTAAGAACTTATAGCACAAAATCATTTTATCTCAAATCAAAGATGGCAGAAAACATGCATTATTGTACTCTGGAGGGGAGTTTGACAGGGGATTACTAAAAAAGTACACAGTAAAAGTACTTGATTGTACTTGTGCTACTAGTCCAAGTAGTACTGAATCCAACAGTACCAATTTCGTTAAGAACTTATTGCACGAAATCATTTTATCTCTCATCAAAGATGGCAGAAAACATGCATTATTGTACTCTGGAGGGGAGTTTGACAGGGGATTACTAAAAAAGTACACAGTAAAAGTACTTGATTGTACTTGTGCTACTAGTCCAAGTAGTACTGAATCCAACAGTATCAATTTCATTAAGAACTTATAGCACAAAATCATTTTATCTCAAATCAAAGATGGCAGAAAACATGCATTATTGTACTCTGGAGGGGAGTTTGACAGGGGATTACTAAAAAAGTACACAGTAAAAGTACTTGATTGTACTTGTGCTACTAGTCCAAGTAGTACTGAATCCAACAGTATCAATTTCATTAAGAACTTATAGCACAAAATCATTTTATCTCAAATCAAAGATGGCAGAAAACATGCATTATTGTACTCTGGAGGGGAGTTTGACAGGGGATTACTCAAAAAGTACACAGTAAAAGTACTTGATTGTACTTGTGCTACTAGTCCAAGTAGTACTGAATCCAACAGTACCAATGTCATTAAGAACTTATTGCACAAAATCATTTTATCTCTCATCAAAGATGGCAGAAAACATGCATTATTGTACTCTGGAGGGGAGTTTGACAGGGGATTACTAAAAAAGTACACAGTAAAAGTACTTGATTGTACTTTTGGTAGTAGTCCAAGTAGTACTGAATCCAACAGTACCAATTTCGTTAAGAACTTATTGCACGAAATCATTTTATCTCTCATCAAAGATGGCAGAAAACATGCATTATTGTACTCTGGAGGGGAGTTTGACAGGGGATTACTAAAAAAGTACACAGTAAAAGTACTTGATTGTACTTGTGCTACTATTCCAAGTAGTACTGAATCCAACAGTATCAATTTCATTAAGAACTTATAGCACAAAATCATTTTATCTCAAATCAAAGATGGCAGAAAACATGCATTATTGTACTCTGGAGGGGAGTTTGACAGGGGATTACTAAAAAAGTACACAGTAAAAGTACTTGATTGTACTTGTGCTACTAGTCCAAGTAGTACTGAATCCAACAGTATCAATTTCATTAAGAACTTATAGCACAAAATCATTTTATCTCAAATCAAAGATGGCAGAAAACATGCATTATTGTACTCTGGAGGGGAGTTTGACAGGGGATTACTCAAAAAGTACACAGTAAAAGTACTTGATTGTACTTGTGCTACTAGTCCAAGTAGTACTGAATCCAACAGTACCAATGTCATTAAGAACTTATTGCACAAAATCATTTTATCTCTCATCAAAGATGGCAGAAAACATGCATTATTGTACTCTGGAGGGGAGTTTGACAGGGGATTACTAAAAAAGTACACAGTAAAAGTACTTGATTGTACTTGTGGTAGTAGTCCAAGTAGTACTGAATCCAACAGTACCAATTTCATTAAGAACTTATAGCACAAAATCATTTTATCTCAAATCAAAGATGGCAGAAAACATGCATTATTGTACTCTGGAGGGGAGTTTGACAAAGGATTACTCAAAAAGTACACAGTAAAAGTACTTGATTGTACTTTTGGTAGTAGTCCAAGTAGTACTGAATCCAACAGTACCAATTTCATTAAGAACTTATAGCACAAAATCATTTTATCTCAAATCAAAGATGGCAGAAAACATGCATTATTGTACTCTGGAGGGGAGTTTGACAGGGGATTACTCAAAAAGTACACAGTAAAAGTACTTGATTGTACTTTTGGTAGTAGTCCAAGTAGTACTGAATCCAACAGTACCAATTTCGTTAAGAACTTATTGCACGAAATCATTTTATCTCTCATCAAAGATGGCAGAAAACATGCATTATTGTACTCTGGAGGGGAGTTTGACAGGGGATTACTAAAAAAGTACACAGTAAAAGTACTTGATTGTACTTGTGCTACTAGTCCAAGTAGTACTGAATCCAACAGTATCAATTTCATTAAGAACTTATAGCACAAAATCATTTTATCTCAAATCAAAGATGGCAGAAAACATGCATTATTGTACTCTGGAGGGGAGTTTGACAGGGGATTACTCAAAAAGTACACAGTAAAAGTACTTGATTGTACTTGTGCTACTAGTCCAAGTAGTACTGAATCCAACAGTACCAATGTCATTAAGAACTTATTGCACAAAATCATTTTATCTCTCATCAAAGATGGCAGAAAACATGCATTATTGTACTCTGGAGGGGAGTTTGACAGGGGATTACTAAAAAAGTACACAGTAAAAGTACTTGATTGTACTTGTGGTAGTAGTCCAAGTAGTACTGAATCCAACAGTACCAATTTCATTAAGAACTTATAGCACAAAATTATTTTATCTCAAATCAAAGATGGCAGAAAACATGCATTATTGTACTCTGGAGGGGAGTTTGACAAAGGATTACTCAAAAAGTACACAGTAAAAGTACTTGATTGTACTTTTGGTAGTAGTCCAAGTAGTACTGAATCCAACAGTACCAATTTTATTAAGAACTTATAGCACAAAATCATTTTATCTCAAATCAAAGATGGCAGAAAATATGCATTATTGTACTCTGGAGGGGAGTTTGACAGGGGATTACTCAAAAAGTACACAGTAAAAGTACTTGATTGTACTTTTGGTAGTAGTCCAAGTAGTACTGAATCCAACAGTACCAATTTCGTTAAGAACTTATTGCACGAAATCATTTTATCTCTCATCAAAGATGGCAGAAAACATGCATTATTGTAGTCTGGAGGGGAGTTTTCAAAAAGTACACAGTAAAAGTACTTGATTGTACTTTTGGTAGTAGTCCAAGTAGTACTGAATCCAACAGTACCAATTTCATTAAGAACTTATAGCACAAAATCATTTTATCTCAAATCAAAGATGGCAGAAAACATGCATTATTGTACTCTGGAGGGGAGTTTGACAAAGGATTACTCAAAAAGTACACAGTAAAAGTACTTGAATGTACTTTTGGTAGTAGTCCAAGTAGTACTGAATCCAACAGTACCAATTTCGTTAAGAACTTATTGCAGGAAATCATTTTATCTCTCATCAAAGATGGCAGAAATCATGCATTATTGTACTCTGGAGGGGAGTTTGACAAAGGATTACTCAAAAAGTACACAGTAAAAGTACTTGATTGTACTTTTGGTAGTAGTCCAAGTAGTACTGAATCCAACAGTACCAATTTCATTAAGAACTTATAGCACAAAATCATTTTATCTCAAATCAAAGATGGCAGAAAACATGCATTATTGTACTCTGGAGGGGAGTTTGACAGGGGATTACTAAAACAGTACACAGTAAAAGTACTTGATTGTACTTGTGGTAGTAGTCCAAGTAGTACTGAATCCAACAGTACCAATTTCATTAAGAATTTATAGCACAAAATCATTTTATCTCAAATCAAAGATGGCAGAAAACATGCATTATTGTACTCTGGAGGAGAGTTTGACAGGGGATTACTAAAAAAGTACACAGTAAAAGTACTTGATTGTACTTTTGGTAGTAGTCCAAGTAGTACTGAATCCAACAGTACCAATTACATTAAGAACTTATTGCACAAAATCATTTTATCTCTCATCAAAGATGGCAGAAAACATGCATTATTGTACTCTGGAGGGGAGTTTGACAAAGGATTACTCAAAAAGTACACAGTAAAAGTACTTGATTGTACTTTTGGTAGTAGTCCAAGTAGTACTGAATCCAACAGTACCAATTGCATTAAGAACTTATTGCACAAAATCATTTTATCTCAAATCAAAGATGGCAGAATACATTCTTTTGTGTACTCAGGACAGGAGTTTAAACAAGTATTACTCAAAAAGTACACAGTAAAAGTGCTTGATTGTACTCGTGGTAGTAGTCCAAGTAGTACAGAATTCAGCATAACCGATTTTATTAAGAACTCATTGCAAAAAATGATTGTATCTCTCATCAAAAAGGGCAGAAAACATGCATTATTGTACTCTGGAGGGGAGTTTGACAGAGTATTACTCAAATAGTACACAGTAAAAGTACTTGATTGTATTTTTGGTAGTAGTCTAACATGTACTGAGTCCAACAGTACCAATTTTATTAAGAACTTATGGCTAAAAATCATTTTATCCCTCATCAAATATCATTGATTGATTGATCAAATATACCATAAACACTTGTACTAGCGTCAGCGCCACTTCTCGGCGATTACCGTAAATACGCTATTAATCGCGCACTCAAAAATGAAGCGCTGCTCATTTGACCAAGCAAATGCGAGAGACGGCTGAGTTGACCGCAGTACAGTACAGTACAGGGGAAGCAAATACAGTCATCACAACACGTACCTTTACAGAGCTTCTAGGGAGATCGTCTCACCGTAGCTGTCAATCTGATCAAAAGACGTGTTCAATGGCATTAAAATGAGAAAAAACGCGGCTGAATCGGTTAATCCATAGGTTTTTAACGTCTATGTATAAAAAAATGATTGAATTTATAATCCATAATTCCATTTTTATGTAAAAATCGGAGAGCAAATGCTAGCTGCTAATGGTAGCCACCACAGCTAGCTGCCGCTTTAAATGTTCCAACATAGCCGTTGTGCTTGTGTGATATGCCAACTCCATTTGGCAAAGACTGCAAATGACAATATCTTTGCGTTTTGGACTAACTTTAAAATATTCCCATGCTTTTGAAGACCTAGGGCGAGATGTTTTCGTTTGAGGGCTTCGTGCGCAATCCTGTGAGGAGGAGGTGGTAGCCGTGTCAGTCTCCATTGTGTTTGAAGTGCGATTGCGAACTGCTTGTTGCTTTGGGTGACCCACGTGTGTGTAGCGACGCGTCGACTCGGAAATATGTCGTCGACGATATTTAGAAGTCACTGTGATGGATCGTTGGAGCTGTGTGCAACTCAAGGCATATGCTCGAACGGAAGCTGCCGGGACGCTGCAATCATGTGTGCTGACTTCTCCTATGTCCCACTGTCTGGCTTGCTGCATAAAGTCAAGTGCTCGGCGCAGTTGTGGCGAAATGTCGCTCCTCTGTTTTCATTTAAACAGCTCCTTATATCCGTTAGCGCAGATAGCTAGCACCAGATGCTAACAACAGCAATACACGTAAGGTCTCTCTCTCGCTCGCTCGAGCCACACATACACACACCCTCCCGGTCCTCCCAATAGCCAGTCGGTGCCTGCCGGTGAGCGCGGAAGTGTGGTCTGCCACAAGCGGACGGCAGGAGCGGGGCTGTCAGCATCAGCTTAGATGGTATTTTAAACTCGATGCGCAAACTACGGGGCAGCCGAGAAAAAAAAATACACATGCGTTAATTGCGTTCAAATAATTAGTGGTGCTAATTTTTTTTTGCGTTAGCGCGTTATTAACGCGTTAACTTGACAGCCCTAGTTTTTAGATATCAGAAGATCATCATCTCATGACGTCTTTAGGAGTAATTAACTAACACAGACTTAACTGTATTATCTAAACAGCGCCTCTTTGCACTTCCTCTAAACTCTGTGTCAGCTCACTTTAAAATTAATACATCTATTGATAATTAGCAAAGAGCCCATGGGCCTCTCTAAATCTGGAAACTTAACTCGATAACAGACCTGGTATAGCTTACCATGTGACTAGGCATAAGACTTGACAAATGGAATGGAAATTGTTTATTTTATATATTTTCACTATAGAAGAATTATATTTGTGTCCTTATTTAACCTAAATGTTAAGCAATCTTCCTATAGTCAAAACACTTAAAGACCTATACAGTTTAACTCTAAAACATCAACTTTTCAATCTAAAAGTGTTCACCCGTTTCCACGCCAGAGAAATAATAATGTAGGGCTGTATTTGGGGTTCCTAAAAAATGGGTAATAGTTCATTTTCAGTGATTAATTGACTATAGATGTTTCATATGTTTCTATTGTGTCCTTAAAAGACTGTAATTCCAACAAATCTAAAGTTACTACTTTTACTCAAGTACAAGACCTGAGTACTTCGCCTTTTACTCAAGTACAAGAACTGAGTACTTCGCCTTTTACTCAAGTACAAGACCTGAGTACTTCTACTTTTACTAAAGTACAAGATCTGATTCTTGTCCCGTTCTCCATTGTTGTTAATGTGAAAATAAAACTAAATTTTTCATAAACACCTTCTTTTAACTGATTTAAATGCGGAAACTGGGGTTATTCATCAGAATTTTGTATTTGTATTTTGACTTGCTTGACTCTCACCACAGTAACTTGGGACTTGCTTGAGACTTGTAGGTTAAGACTTGAAATAGTTTGCACATGGCTTCCGGTAACTGCTAGAATGCACTTCAAGACACTGGTACTTGCGTACCATGCTGCGAATGGATCTGGCCCTTCCTACATCCAGGACAAGGTTAAACTGTACACCCCAGCACGTGCACTACGCTCTGCATCAGCCAAACGACTCGCTGCACCCTCGCTGCGAGGGGGACCCAAGTTCCCATCAGCAGAAACACGTGGGTTTGCTATCCTGGCTCCAAGATGGTGGAATGAGCTCCCGATTGAAATCAGGACAGCAGAAAGCTTACACACCTTCCGACGCAGACTGAAAACTCATCTCTTTCGACTCCACTTCGAGCGATACATTTACTTACAAAGAATTACTAACAAAGCACTTATATACTAATAAAGGACTGGCTTATCTAAAGCCAGTTGTGTAGCATTTGAAATGTTTTAGCTCTATGAAACCTGATGTACTTAATATGATTCTGTTTTCTTCAAGTTTGTAACTTGTTGATCGAATGCACTTATTGTAAGTTGCTTTGGATAAAAGCGTCAGCTAAATGCAATGTAATGTATGACTTACTCCCAACCTCTGCTATACAACAACGTTCTAACCACAGTAAGTACAGTAATGTTCTAACCATATTGTGCATTAATATTGTATTTTCTAAACAGGTTGTGATCTTTCATTTGGGGATAACAGTGTTAGTAATATATTGTGAGGAAGTGCACACTGACCTGAGCTCCAGGGGTCTTTTTGTTCTCCTCCATGCTGCTCTCAGTGCTGCTTCTCCGGCTGTGTCTCTGAAATAATCAACACAACTACAGCTGACACAAAACAAGACAACTCAATACAACCGACAGACACAACGAAACAAATCTACAGCCACTTCGTAGGTTCATAGCAGAGGTGAGAAGTAACTAATTACATTTGCTCAAGTACTGTACTTAAGTACTATTTAGAGCAGGGGTCTCAAACTCAAGGCCCGGGGGCCAAATCCGGCCCGCGACTTCATTTTACGTGGCCCGCAAGAGCTTGCAAATAATATAATACGTTTATAATACGTTTATAATATAATATGCCCATAAACTACATGTCCCACAATGCATCTCGTTTTGTGACATGCGCACTGAAGAGACTTGCAATTATTTGCCCTGGACTTCTGCTTTAAGTTATTATCCTATCTGATAATAATCCAATTCAGAGGCAATAATGTAATATAATACATTATTTTATATATTATATATTTATATAGTTACAACCGGCCCTTTGAGTGCAACCTTTATGCAAAGGTGGCCCGCGATGAAATTGAGGTACTTAGAGGTACTTGTATTTTACTTGAGTATGTCCATGTAATGCTACTCTGTACTTTTACTTCACTACAATTATTTAATTACTAAATGTTTTTGGTATTAATCTAGTTACTTTAAAGATTTGGATGAATTATGTGAAATATAATCAACTCTTAAATCAGACTTTAGTTCCACCTGGAGTAAATTCAGAAGCTTCCCTGCAGTATACAAAGTCATTCAAACTAGCTGCACCTTCTCTCACACAAACACACTGAAAGATGTTACCTCTCTCTCTCTCCGTCCTGGTTCTTCAGTCTTTCTTCTCCTTGATAAAACACTGCCGTTAAACACACTAATCTCCCTTGAATGCCTTTACTTATGTTTACCGATCAGCGACGAACAAAGAACGGGAGGCAACAAAAACACGGTTTAACGGATAAAAGCACGGATAAATCACCCTCCAAGGATAAACTCTTAAAGTCTTTGTATGTGTTTTAAAAGTCTCTTAAACACATTACATTCGGTATAAAATGTGCGTCAACGACTAGCAACGTCTCGCTTCTGAGGCCCGGAAAATGAGATGGGTCTGGCTGCAGACCGCAGCAAGGAGGCGGATCGTATAGGGTCGGATCGTATAAGGGCGTTTCCTAACTTTTTTTATCCAATAGCAATTTAAGGGGTTCCAGATGCTTTTATAAATCCTCGCAGAAGAAGTCATTCCTTCTAGTGATGGGAATTCCGGCTCTTCTTGGTGAGCCGGATCATTTGGCTCGGCTCACCAAGAAGAGCCGGCTCTTTCGGCTCCCAAAGGGCTCTTCAGTTTACCACATATTATACCTTTTAATTAAATCAAATGTAGCGCTGTTTTGACTAATGATCTATATGTGTACACATATATCACTTAAACTATTCAAGACATGCTTTGTACTGAAGTATTCAAAAGTAAAAATTACATGTTTAATATAAATTATTTGCTGTGGCCAATTGTTTTCATTGCATTTACAGACCCGTGTAACTCTCTGATACCACCCAATTAATGCATTGACTTGCTTGTAGAACCACGCTACACAAAACAGATAGCAACACCCAGGGGTTAAGTTGGGATTTGATATGTGGGGGGGCTGTGTTTTTTTTGGGGGGGGGGGGGGGGGGGGCAATATATGATGCCCAATCCTAAAGCAACTGCTCCTGTATTAGATGCACTATTTCATGCCACCAATCGAGAAAGTAAACATAGAAAGTATGTCAAATAGACCAGTGGTTCCCAAACTTTTTGTGCCCAAGGCACACCAAAGGACAAGTAAAAATCTCAAGGCACACCTATTGTGCAAAATAGCCCTTATAACACGTGTTATCACTCATATCATGTAAAATATCTGTAAATGTGCATAATTATTTACTAATGCCAAATAAAATGTGACAAAGACAACTATATTACTCATGAAATATTTATTAACGAAATATTTCAGAAATTAATTTGAAACGTTATCAAATTAGGCTTCATCAAAGCAGCAACACACTCATTTAAACCAGACAGGTCACAACATTAAAAATGAGACAAAGGAAATTCAGCACAGAGAACTGTCAATGCAAGGAAGCTGCATTCTCCATAGTCCTGAACTACAAATTATAAATGTAACATTTCAGCAGAGATGGGGTCGTTACTAAATAAAAGTAATATATTACATATTACATATTACTTTAAAAACAAGTAATATATTACACTACTTCGTTACTCTCTACATAAAGTAACTCGTTACTTTACTCGTAGGGCCGGCCCGCCCCTCCCTGCAGGCAGATCACGCAGACTGCTAAAGTTTCAAATGTTCTCTTTAGTTCAGTTTCCATTGTCGCATAAGACTGATCCAGATCCTGAATGTTTTCCTATCTGACCGTGGCTGTCCTCTGTCTACTGCTATCTGACCGTGGCTGTCCTCTGTCTCCTGCTATCTGACCGTGGCTGTCCTCTGTCTACTGCTATCTGACCGTGGCTGTCCTCTGTCTCCTGCTATCTGTATATTTTGCGCAGTCTATCTCTGCTCACGCTGTTGCGTCGGCGTGTTCTCCTGCGTGTTGGCCATATGTTGCACTGGAACCAGACACCGCAAAGACTTCAGCCGAGCACGTACGAACTGCGCATGCGTGAGTGGCAATAACTCTCCTTACCAGCAGGCGGCGGTAGTGTGTATTCGTCATTCAAAACAGGCAACAACCGGAAGACAGAGAAGAAGAAGAACAGACTGTGATATAAACAAACAACAAATAGCGTGTGCGGTAGCTCCACCTTAGCATGTGTTCTTTGCAGGTGCTTGTTGAGGTTTGATGTGGTGTTTACAGCAGTGGATAACAGCTTCTGGCCTGGACACAGTTTGCACCTCACCGTCACCTTCCTGTCTATTCTTCGGATGAACTCAAAGTAATGGGCATACCTCCACCCCTCGAGAGTTATCGCTGACTCAGCCATGTTTATGCAGCACTGCACGTGGAGTTGTGGACGCGCAAATCGCGCAGATTACGTACATATAAACCTACAAAGTACTGATATAGTAAATTAAAAAATAATTATTTTTGTGTAGTTGTATATTGCAATAATAACGTATAGGTTGTCACAAAATCCCACGGCACACCCGGACTTGCCTCACGGCACACCAGTGTGCCGCGGCACACCGTTTGGGAACCACTGAAATAGACCGTCTTTTTATTAGTATTATTTAACTGGAATGAATTTACATTTGAAATTGTTCATATATACACAAACATTTTTCACAAATTACAGACCTTTAAATTGCCATTTTGAGTCAACATTTCTCTACACACTTACTCAAAAACATTCAAAAACAACTATGTGAGTACAGAGACATATTATCTGAATTGATTGAGGAATGAAAGTCCACATCAATATAAGCAGTTCAACACTGTATGTACGACCAGCTACTTCATCAAATCCCAGATGGGCCAATAGGGGAAAGCCTGTGTAGTCGTGCATCTTTGTCTACAGGCTAAATGGTCTGCAGACCTTCTGGTAGCTACCCACTTCCTCACATATTTTGTGGGATCCCAAGAGGTAAGAGGAGGTCCAACCATTTGAATGAACATTAGAGCAGAGACATTTTGAGTTTTAAGTTGTGAGCGCATTGATGTTACAACTGCATTCATTTCTGAGAAACCCCTCTGACACTCTGCACTGCTCACAGCAATGGTTTCCACTGCGTTCTTAAGCTTTAGAAGGGACATGTGCATCGGCACACTGGCATTCTCCTTAAAGTCCTTAAAGTAAATGTAGGATAATTAACAAAGGAACTTATGGTGAATAAATAAAATATACAAATGGCTTTGACACGCTAAGTAGCAGTGATGTCTTGCATACCTTTTAAAGAAGTCTGTAAGTTTCCTCCTTTTTGCTTCACTCATTTCTGCATCATGCCTTACTTTAAACTCTGAAACTTTCAAAGAGAAATGAAATACATATATGCATATCTCAGCTTTATGCACTCACATACATAGCATCAGGCTGAGGCCAGTTATTTCATGAGAGGGGTACAATAAAAGCGGGTTAAATTGACAAAGACAGTATAAAGTAATTTTGTAAAATAAACATAAAATACAATAATTGGTATTTGTTTTGGTAAATTTAAGTGACAATTTCATTAAAAAACATAAACAGTATTTGCTTTTATAAGGTAATGAACAGTTTAATCTCCACTGTACATCCGGGTCTCTGATTTGATTTAATTCCAATAAATCGTAATATTGTAACCTTTTTTTGGAGGGGAGACCACCTGGTCAGTGTTACGGGGGCACTGGCCCCTGTTTGCCCCCCCTAGAACCGCCCCTGCATAGCATGGTTTAGGTCTAGGAAACGGGCGGTCTGCACGGAGGAACCGCAGCAGAGTCCCGCGGGAGGTGCTGCGGTGTAAAGCTCACGATCGGAGCAGAGACACACTTCACTGACAAAGCCGACAAACTATAGCTGGTCGCAGAGATCTGCTATTCTAAAATAAAGTCAACAATATCGACCATTGGCTGGTGTCTTTCTCTTAGTTTAAGAAACGCTTGATTTGATCAAAAGTTAGTTAAAACAAAAAAACGTTATTTAACTTAATGGTAGTCGAACGTAAAACCAGAATATCAGACGAATTCATGTTAAGAAACCTGTCACTCTGCTGGCTGTCTGTGTGACTGACGGAAGAGACTGTGTGGTTGCCGATCAGCCAAGTAGATTTGAAGAAAATAAAGAAAGGGGAGACCCACAACATTTTGAAAAGTGCAAGTCATCGTCGCGTCTTCTTATTTATGTTCCCTACAGCTATTAAGAACCTTAAACATACAGAAAGAAAGGTTTTTAGCATGTATATATTTTTTGTGTAGACATATGATATAGGCATGCTGCATACATTGTTAAAATATGCGAGGGGCATGACGTCAGAGCATTTTCCTATGTGCCGGTGCTTAGCCCCGGACAGCCCCGGCCCAATTTAACCCCTGGCAACACCTATACAAACTATTTTAAAAAAGGGGCTACTGTATCAACCTATATAAAGTATATAAATATAGTTTTTCTCCCTGCAGGAGAGGGGAGCGTGCTTTGAGATCAGCTGGGAGAGAAGAGGGGGACAAAAAGAGATCTCCGTCCTCCGTGTTTTATTCTTATAGAAGTAAGAAGAGAAGTAATGGGGCAGAAACCCTCCTTTTTACGCAGCGGTCCAGACATAGACATCATAGCTACGGCGACACATATTCAGTTGCCAGTTACTTTTGGCATTAGGGCAAGGATATCTTTCAAGGTTTGACATAATGAATTGTGCTACTTTTAAAGCAAGCAACGATGTTTTCAAATCTGTAATCAAAAAGCTCCTCAAAAACACTATCGAAGCAGTTCCTGCCGTTGTTACGTTAGTTCAAACAGTAACAACGGACTACTTTTCTTAGCGGATGCATGTCAATTTAAATCAATACATAAAACTATTTTTTAAATCAAGAAAATCTTTTTCTAAATCCATAAAAGCATTTCAATTATTATTGGGAGTCATGTCGTTACTTTGTTGAGAATGTGGCCATGTGTAATAACTAACACTAACTGTATTAAAATAAATAATAATTACAATACTACATGTTTATGTTGAATTGTTGAAGGAGCCTGGGACTTCAGATTTGCATTGCCATAACTACACTGTAGCTGTGCATATGACATTGGAGTCTTTGAATGTTGAATCTTTCATGCAATTGTATCCCTCACTTTCAACTGGATCTCGTCATTTTCAGTGTCAGTCATCAACTGCTTTACCTAAAAGATCCTCAAGAGGGCGACAATTGATCCTAAACATGTTATAGTGTTTTTTTCCACTGTCAAAAGGTATGAAGGTAGATATGGTGCAAAATGCGAGAGCGTGTAAAACCTGATGTGAGCACTTGCAGAAAAAAAATCTGAGTTTGTGTGAATTTACACCAAATGTACACTTGTAAAAAATATCCACGTAACTGTGAACCAAATTTGAAGTTCACAGAAGAAAAAAAAAAGTTTTGCAGCTTGTAGAAAAAAAATGAACTTAGTGATAAAATGTTCACTTGTAGAAAAATCCATATTTTTAAAATATATTTTCCATTACAACTGCAACTTTATTTATTACAACCTCTCAAATCAGTCATTACAACTTGACGAATCTGCTCTGTGGCAGTATAAATCGACGAATCTGCGGTCTTGAATTTTGCTACATTTCTTGCGATAAATGTGTCGCAAAAGTAATTTTCACCTGTAGATGTGGGGGGAGGGAGGGGGGTTGGAGCGAAGGGGCGGAGCTATCAGAAGGACGAGGCTTGGGCGACTGGAGACTGAGGGGCTAACGGTTCGTGTCGCTACCAGTCCTCTGACATGGCGCATCAATCAACGTTAAATGTTGCCCATTACTTGCCCAGTATTACTTTGAATATTATTATTGTGATTGAGGATTAAATCCGCTTTGAAGACCACCGTTTTATATCGTGCAGTTTAGCGGCAAAATAACGTCAGTCAGCCAGCTAACGCTAGCTTTGTTGAGTTTATGCTAGCTAAACAAGTAGTGGTTGTAGTCTACAGCAGTAATTCATATATTATAGCCTACTGCTTTGGCACTAACGGTTGATAACCGTTTATGAAAATAAAACCAATTGAACTGTACTGAAATAATGAAAAGTTTTATAATTGTCTTGGGCTCCTGCTTTGTTTTTAAAGCCTTTGTAAATTATCTACGTGGATATGTTTTACAAGTGTACATTTGGTTCACAGTTACGTGGATATTTTATACAAGTGTAAATGTATGCACACAAGCTCAGATTTCTTTTCTGCAAGTGCTCACATCAGGTTTTACACGCTCTCGCATTTTGCACCATATCTACTTTCATAAAAGGGCCTATCTAGTCATGCATGTACTTGGCAATAGTAAATATACTTTAATGAGTATGAGGAAATGTATTTTTTCATAAATGTAGTGTTTAAAAACATTGGGATTTTAATGTTTGTGTACACTTTACTCACTTTTCTGTACGCTCTTTACCCTAATGTGACTTTTTTTTAAGTTTGAGGGAAAGGAGTCATTTGTTTATTATTAAAAAGGCATGTTATCATAATCAGGGAAATGTTTCAGATTACAACACCATTTTTATCTGGTAAAAAAGGTTGGACTGTTTGCTGCTTTCTTAAAGAAACATGTTTAATCCCTCTCTCATTGCTTCACTTGAAGGCAGTTTGTTTGAGCATGGATAGTCACGCGTCACCGTCCAATTTAGCGTAGTATAGTGGAAGATGCACTTTCTGCCCCCAAAAACATGGAGGCCGTCTCCTGAGGGGGAAGCCGGTGCAGTGACAGGAAGTAATTGTCAGGCGGTCGTCTGAGGAAAGACTAGAGCAGTGAGTCAGGGAAACGTCCTGCAGTGAAGTGTGGAGGATGTTTGAACACTGGAGATCATTGGCCGCTACATCATTAGTGACATTTAACACACACACACACACACACACACACACACACACACACACACACACACACACACACACACACACACACACACACACACACACACACACACACACACACACACACACACACACACACACACACACACACACACACACACACACACACACACACACACACACACACACACACACAATGAATACAACTTTTCCAGAGGGAGAACATTTACTCAAGTACACTACTTCATGTGGTCATCATGCACTTTTACTCCACTACATTTATTTACACCTTTAGTTACTTCACAGATTTGGGTTAATGATGTGAAATAAAGAAAACATTTTGACATTAAGATCTATCATTATTGACCAGAGGTGGTTGTATGTTACTTAGTACTTCTACCCCACTACATACATTACAACAACCACGTCAGCACAAGTTGCATTTAACCAGAACGACACAGTTGTACATTTATACCGTTTTTAAGAAGTCACAGTGGAGATAATCACAAAGGGATGCAAACTGTTGATATGGAGAGAGCAGCTGCATATACAGTATCTGCATATCCGTCTCTTTCTAAAACAGCATGACCAGTTATTCAATGCATGATTATAATTATGGCTTCTATCGAAGTTGCCAAAGCTACCAAAATCCACATCTGATCCTAAAGGGATCAAATTAAATACTTTGGCGCCCCATTGCACGTTATTCCCACTCTCTGTGTTTCGCTGTCGGGAGGTGATTCAGTCCGAGAGTATTCAGTGCAGCCCGCCTGATTGGATGCTGTGCCAGCGAGCCGTCTCTATTTGCCCCCGGCTGCACATTTCCTTCCAGTGTCCCTGACCCTCCTCTGAGGTATCGCCGCCGATTAACACCCGACCCAGAATACTGCTCTTAGTGTAGAGACGGCCCTGTGGACACATGGAGAATACTGAATAAAACATATGAAGATATTCAGATACCAATATGGTTTAAATCTGGCTTGCAGTCCCTTTTAACGTCTCATGCCCTTTATCTCACCCTTTGGAAACAGTCACTTCCACATAAAAGCAAAACTGGTCCTGCTACTTAGCAACTTTTTTGGGGGTTAAGTTGCAGAGTTGGAAATATTGGAATTATTGAAGAGCTGTCTGCTTTTTCTACCAAAAAGATGCTCAACAACCATGTCTCTTTGCAGAAATCTTAACCCATAACTCATAATAATCTGCATATCTTTTTTTGTGTAGTTTCAAGTAGGAACTATTTCTTTCTACCCTTTCACAACACAGAAGGAATTCTGCATCTACACTTGTCCATGAGTACACTAGATGAACGCTTCCTTCCACACACTCATACTGTTATCGGGTGTATTTCATTAGAAGAAAGCAGTTCCTACATTAAATGTCTCATATGGAAGTCTGTTGAGTAAATGGGTCATGACTTCTTCAAAAGTGCATTTCCATAACGTTTCGTCCGTAGTGTTTGTTGAGTTACGAATGTTCTTAAATGTACCTCCATGACAGAAGGCAGACATCTCTACAGTTTATCGTCAACACTGGGCGACTCACACTACAACATATATATAGATAAACAGGAAAAAGTAAATTAGGTATTTAAGGGTGAACTGTGTAACCTAAAACTGAAGGTCAGTGTTTATTATGTAATTACTTGCATATAAGGGAGTTTGCAAAATAACCTCGTAGCAAACACCTGAACTATTTAAAGAACATCCATAAACATTCTCTGTTTGCATCTTGCAAATAAGTTATCTAATATATCATTCCATTTACTTGTGTATGGACTCTTCTTGCACTATTTATATTTTATTTGTATTTACTGGCCCATCTCAAAACATTCTATTGCACTATTTTATCTGTTTTATTTGTTTTATGTCCTATATATATTCATGTTGCTCTGTTGGAGGAGCCTGAGACTAAAGTGTGTCATTGCCATATCTCCACTGTAGCTGCTGTGCAAATGACAATAAAGCCTTAACATTTGAAACTTGAAATACCTGCATGATGATGAACTCGAGCACCAGCTGGGAGATGTCTCCAGGTGGCAGGTCGAACAGGAAGGGAGCGTTCCAGACGGGATTCGAACCGCTCGCCCCTTTGGTCTCCTTCGTACCGATAACCTTCCCATCCTGACGCAGGTTGATGACAACGTAGTGGTCTGTGGGGAGAAAATAAGATAAGATAAGATGGACCTTTATCCCCGTGGGGAAATTCAGGAGTTTTAGTATCAGAGTGAGAGCGAAAGTACAGTACAGATTCACACAAGACCAATTCAATTAAAGATACAATTAAAAACATTTAGTATCTTTGTATTTTATTATGTATGTTGCATTGTTGGAGGAGCTCAGAATAATGTCATTGCCATTTCTACACTGTAGCTCATGACAATAAAACCTTTGAATCTTGAATCTTTGAAAACAAAGTTTTTTTCATTTAAAAATGATATACAGATAAGTAACTGTTAAAACAAGAATTTAGTTAAATTAATTAAAGACAAATATATACATATCTGAGTCCGGATTGTTAAATATATTTACATATATATATCTGTGCAGGTCAAAGTGTTATGAACTTAGACACTTAGGATGTAGGACCCAATTGCAAGACCCGTGAGACAGAGGTAAAGTATTTGTAAGATACTTTATTTTCCAAAACAGCATTGAACAACAAAAAAGGTAACTATTAAATCTCTAGCCGAGATGACAAAAAATGAAAGCGCTCACGTAGTGAGGAATCAAACTTTTCATGAGTACCAGGAGCATAGACCTGAACATGACAAGAGACAAAAACGAACTGACACTGAACACTGGGAGACAGGGGAATTTAAACACAGGGTAACAAGACACAGGTGGGAATAATCAGGGGCGGGGCTGACGCAGAAGAGCACAGGAGACACAGAAGGAGTGACAGGTGAAAACAATTTAGACACACCAGGGAAATTAACCGACAGCCAGGAAAACACAGGGGAAAAGACCAGACAATATACAGGGAGGAAAACATGACAAGGAGAACAGAAAAACACCAACTACCAGACACACAAACTTAAAACCATGACAGAACCCCCCCCCCCCCCCCCTCAAGGGTGGGTGGAGGGTGTCCGGAACGACAACCCAGAAGCAAAGCACAGTCCATGATGGGTGTCTCGGGCGGACGACCCAGGGGCAAGGCAGAGTCCATGATGGAGCTCTCGGGCGGACGACCCGGGGGCAAGGCAGAGTCCATGATGGAGCTCTCGGGCGGACGGCCCGAGAGCAAGGCAGAGTCCATGATGGAGCTCTCGGGCGGACGGCCCGGGGGCAAGGCAGAGTCCATGATGGAGCTCTCGAGCGGATGGCCCGGGGTCGAGGCAGAGTTCTTGGTGAAGTCCTCGGCTGGGGAACTCAGGAGACCGGGCTCACAGGCAGGAGCTGGTGGAATCTCTGGCGGGTCAGGCGTAGACGAGACCCTGGACGGAACAGGACATAGGGTTGGCAGGACCCCCGGCAGAAGAGTAGTCGGCGGGATCCCCAACGGGACAGGACATGGAGTTGGCAGGACTCCCGACAAAACAGGTGTCGACTGGACCTCCAACGGCACAGGACATAGGGTTGGCAGGACCCCCGGCATGACAGCAGTCGTCGGGGCCTCCAACGGCACAGAACATAGGGTTGGCAGGACCCCCAGCGGAACATCCAACGGACCAGGACATTGGGTAGGGACTCGAGAGGGAACTCGAGAGGAGCCTCAAGAGGGAACTCGAGAGGAGACTCGAGAGGGGACTCGAGAGGGGACTCGAGAGGAGACTCGAGGGGGGAACTCGAGAGGTGACTCGAGAGGGAACTCGAGAGGTGACTCGAGAGGGAACTCGAGAGGTGACTCGAGAGGGAACTCGGGAGGTGACTCGAGAGGGAACTCGAGAGGTGACTCGAGAGGGAACTCGGGAGGAGACTCGAGAGGGGACTCGAGAGGGGACTCGAGAGGAGACTCGAGGGGGAACTCGAGAGGTGACTCGAGAGGGAACTCGAGAGGTGACTCGAGAGGGGACTCGAGAGGAGACTCGAGGGGGAACTCGAGAGGTGACTCGAGAGGGAACTCGAGAGGTGACTCGAGAGGGAACTCGGGAGGTGACTCGAGAGGAGACTCGAGAGGGAACTAGAGACGAGATTTGAGAGATGACTTGAGAGGGGACGAGAGAGGAGATTTGAGAGATGACTTGAGAGGGGACTCGAGAGGAGACTTGAGAGGGAACTCGAGAGGAGACTTGAGAGATGACTCGAGGGGGGACTCGAGAGGAGACTTGAGAGGGAACTCGAGAGGAGATTTGAGAGATGACTTGAGAGGGGACTCGAGAGGAGATTTGAGAGATGACTTGAGAGGGGACTCGAGAGGAGACTTGAGAGGGAACTCGAGAGGAGACTTGAGAGATGACTCGAGAGGGGACTTGAGAGGAGACTTGAGAGGGAACACACCAGGAAAACTAACGACAGACAGGAAACACAGGGGAAAAAGACCAGACAATATACAGGGAGGAAAACATGACAAGGAGAACAGAAAGACACCCACTACCAGACACACAAACTTAAAACCGTGACACAAAGTTATTGTGCAAATACATCCACCGTCATGATTTGATTTATTTAATTCAGTTTGCTTTTCTATTTTTGTCATATTTGTATTTAAAGGGTTCCTTTTGACAAGAATAACCCAAAAAGAGGCAAACAATTTTGATTAAAACAGACTGAATATAGGAAGTGAAAAAAGTGAGTTTTGTGACGTCAAGTTTGAAGTTACAGGAAAGGAGGAAGTACAATTGCATGTTGAACATGATGGTGTAGGACAGTGCTTCTCAAAGTGTGGTCCGCGGACCACTGGTGGTCCGCGAGCGCCCCCTAGTGGTCCGTGAGTAACATTTCACATTTGAAATAAATAAATAAATTTAAGTTTTCCGCACTCTCACGGGAATATCTCCGCAATGGAGGGAGCTTAAGTTTCACTTTCGATTGCATGATATAGCCCAGCGCAACACCTTCGTCACACATGTTGACACTTGTTTTTACCATTTTCAGGCGATTTGTAATCTGTTCTATAAAAACGATGTGAATTTGGATATCTGTGGAGTTAGGTGGTCCGCGAGTGTTTTTGTATTGGTTAAGTGGTCCTTGGTATGAAAATGTTTGAGAAACACTGGTGTAGGAGATCATAATGCTACAGTTAACTCTCATGAACTGAACCTCTTTTTAAAAGGAATCACAGACAATACAGTGTTGGCAACCTGTCAATCACAAAGTAGTCCCGCCTTAAAGCACACTCTGCTTTATCTTCTATTTTACAAATATGACCTTAATTGACAAAATAAACGTCATGCTAGGTCGAAGAAGACTTGAAACTAGACATTGAGATCAAAACCTTTTCAGGAAAGAGTTTACTGAGATAATAAATCAAGTGAGCAGTCTGGAAATCTTCTCATCGACTAAAAAATCCAATCGTTGGTTGTTTTTGGTCTTCAATGCACACACACTAACTGCAGTTTTTGTGTTGATCTAACACTTCCTTGAACTCCTTTCCACTATCACTTCGCCAATAAATCCATTCTACAAGCGTATTGGAAATAATTAGAAATGCTAAAAACAACATTTCAGAAACTCACAAAGAAGAAAACTGACCACTCGGCCTCAAACTGTCACATTCACTGCAGGAAACTAAAACATTAAAGCTGTTTTCCTCTCCATCTCCTGCTTCCTCCTCTCCTCGACGGCAGGGCTTTCAATCAGCCGCAGTGAGATGTGATGCAGACAGGAGGGGAAATGGCAACGGGCTAATGTGATTATCAAACAAGCCAAAGAAGGATCCGGTCTGTCTGACTGTGGCCAAGACAAAACAGGGAAATAAGGACAGAGGCCCACAGACCTGATGGCAGTTTACATGTCCAACCATTGTCCTCCTGTATGGTGTGAGTATAGTTTCAATATCTGCAGGTCATCTGTACCTTGTTATCTCTCAATGGGACATTTGTTTTGTAGTATAGGGCAACAACACAACACAGGATGTAAAAGAATAAGCTATTTTTGCTAAATAACTGCTGCTGATATGTCCACACAACTCAGTTATTGCCAGACAATACATTTGTAATACATGTTTTACTGAGTAAGATGATCCTAAACCAGTTTGCATTGTGTTTTTAAGAGTCTCCTCACCACTAGGGCTTCAACTCACAATTATTAATGATTCATCTGCATCTTATTTTCTGGGTAAGTTGATTAATGGATAAGTGGCGGAAAATATTAAAAGCGGTTCATACAGTTCCTCGAGTCCAAACCCAAACATATTCAGTATAATATGATATGGAAGCTTTGTATAGCAGGACATCTTTACATTTAAGAGGCTAACGCAGCACTTTCTGCCAGGTTTTCATTAATAATGATTTTAAAGATGAATTGATCCGAAGCAATTACTTTTCTGTCCACAGACTAACTGCTTAGACGGCGCACCAAAGTTCTCTCAGAGCCGTGGCTCAATGACTACACTCGTGCTCTCAGGCGTGCAGAGAGAAAATGGAAAAAGGATAAACTCCATGTCTCCCGAGAAATCCTTCGTGCTTGCCTTTCCGACTACCAGACAGCAGTCAAAGCAGCCAGAGCACATTTCTCTGTTAATCTCCAAAAACAGCCAAAAACCTCAGGTTCTGTTTTCATTACATTGCATTTAGCTGACGCTTTTATCCAAAGCGACTTACAATAAGTGCGTTCGACCAACAAAATACAAACTTGAAGAAAACAGAATCATATAAGTACATCAGGTTTCATAGAGCAAAAACATTTCAAGTGCTACTCAACTGGCTTTAGGTAAGCCAGTCCATAAGTGCTTTGTTAATAGTTCTATTGCTCGAAGTGGAGTCGAAAGAGATGAGTTTTCAGTCTGCGCCGGAAGGTGTGTAAGCTATCTGCTGTCCTGATGTCAATGGGGAGCTCATTCCACCATCTTGGAGCTGTTAGACCTGACAGCTGCCTTCGACACTGTGGACCATCGCATCCTGTTGTCGCGGCTCGAACAGTCCGCAGGCATCACAGGCTCTGCCCTCGCATGGTTCAGGTCCTACCTGACAGACCGTAGCTTCTCAGTGCAGCTAGGTGCCTTCTCCTCTGCCAAAGCCCCTCCTACCTGTGGGGTTCCTCAAGGCTCTATTCTGGGTGTTCCATTGTTACGCCGATGATGTACAAATCGATCTGCCTCTCAATTCAAATGTCAACTCATTACAGCTATTGATGCAGCTTGACAGAGATCAAATCCTGGCTGAGCCGAACCAAACGAGAGCAAGACCGAGGTCCTCTTTTTTGGACCCCAACCTCCAGCCTCTCCGGTTGATATTCTGGGCTCCCTCAATAAAAACATCCTCCCCTCTGTCATGAACCTCGGAGTGACCACCATAGTCAGCACCGTAGTCAAGAATACGACTATTGGCCAAGACCGAGTCGTTTTTATCTTTTAAAGACCTAGAAAGGGTTATTAACGCCTTTGTAACCACAAGGCTGGATTACTGCAACGCTCTGTATGTGGGTATGGACCAGGCGTCAATTAGACAACTGCAGTTAGTCCAGAACGCAGCTGCACGTCTTCTCACTGGCCACAAAAAGCGTGACCACATCACCCCAATTCTGGCCTCATTGCACTGGCTTCCAGTTAGATTCAGAATTGATTTTAAACTCCTTTTCTTTGTTTTCAAAGCCCTAAATGGGCTGGCTCCGGCCTATATAGCAGAACTCCTCCAGCGCTACACCCCAGCCAGAGCCTTAAGGTCGGCTGACCAGCTGCTGCTGGTAGTGCCCAAGACCAGGCTCAAAACCAGAGGGCACCGAGCCTTCGCAGCAGCTGGTCCCAGGCTCTGGAACACTCTGCCTCTCCATGTGAGGTCGGCCCAGACCCTAGGGGCTTTTAAATCAACACTAAAGACTCACTTCTTCTCCCTGGCCTTCTAGTCAGAGCGCAGCACGACTCCTGACCAGAGGCGGATTTAAGATTGTAGGAGATCCGGGGCTTAGCCCAGGAGTTGTTGGGGGGGGGGGGGGGGGGTGCAGGGGTAAAGTGCTATTTTTTTTACAAGTGGGGGGTGGACCAAACATCCTTTCGGGGGGTTGTCGCCTCCTCTAGGGGGGTCCGGGGGCATGCTCCCCCGGGAAGATTTTTTTTTTTTAAATATTGAAGTTAAAAGCATCAATCTGGTGCACTTTGAGAGCAACATTAACCCTACCTTAATAATACCTTAAAGGGGACATATCATGCTATATTCGCTCTATTTGCTCTTTCCAGTGCTGTTTTTGCAGGGGGCTGATTCTGTGAGATGCACCACGCCCCCCTGCAGGAGAGGGTTAGCTCTGAGATCAGCTGCTGGGCTGCAGCGGGGAGAGGAGGGGGAGAAAAAGAGATCTCCGTCCTCCGTGTTTTATTCTTATATTATTATATAGAGTCGTTATTCATTTGTTTTAAAGCTCAATAAATAACAAAGAAGACCTTTGACCGGCACTTTTCTAATTGTGTCCGGAAGATTTTAACTTTAACGGACATGTTGGAAATGTCAGGAGTCCTGACATTTCCTTGTGTTTGATTTTTATATTTGCTGTTGTAATTTATTGTCTTCTGTTTGCTATCGCAGTAAAGTGTTTTTATTGCATGTACAGCATTTTGGCTCGACCAAAAATCGTTTTGAAAATGTGCTATATAAATCAAACTTGATTTGATTTGATTTAAATGCTGCATGTGTTGTCAAGTTGCAGAAGATGTTTTTTCATGTTTACAGGAACATGTGTGTCACTGCCACTGTAAATAATTATCATTAACCCCATGTTGCAGGGGGTAGTAGAAAAATATCTTATCTTATTTTGTTTTTTGTAAGTGTTTACCTGCAGCTCCTGGGATGCGTGTGAGCTTTGCCAGATTCTCTGCCTTCCTGACCATCACTTTGATTCGCTGAGCCAGAGTCTGAAACTGCAGCAGGACGAACAGCTGGCCCAACACCCGCAGCACACACACCGAGCTCTTCCTGCGACCCAGAGTGTCCTGGGAGCTCACACTCTGAGGATAGGAAAGAAGGGAGAAAGAAACATGTGACAAAAGGGAAGACAGATGGTCTTCTTTCACTCTGCAGATGTTCCCTTCATCCTTTTAGGAGGTGGGGGAAGTGACACAGAGGAAATAAACCAAGAGAATGGAGCAGATTTAAACTGTAAAGAATTTAATACCCATGCTCAGTATTTGTACTGTAAATGAATGAGTCCCCCAAGGCATTGATACTGTCAGAATACATGTAAAGGGATTCACAGTGAATCACTGGCTGTCAAAGGAAAGGTTAGGAGCTTCAATGTCAATGAGTTTATCTTCATTTCATGGATCTATTACAAATATAATCACATTTATTCATGAGGCACGTTGGATTCCCCTGCCTGAGGTGCTCAGCTGTTCAGAGTCTGCATCACATTTCCAATCACTTAAAGTTAATCTGTGATGTTGGTTTTATGTAGATAATAATAATAATAATAATAATAATAATAATAATAATATATAATATTTTTATAGCGCCTTTCAGGAAACCCAAGGTCGCTTTACAAGTCGGGTAGGGGGGGGGGGAGTAGGGGGGAAAAGGCAGACAAGTTAAGGGGGTGGGGGGGGGGGGGGAAGTAGCGGAAAAATAAACCTATTAAACTAACTATACAGTGGGGAAAGCCTTGGTAAAAAGGTGCGTTTTGAGGGATTTTTTGAAAATGTCCAGGGTTGGGGCGCTGCGGATTTCGGGGGGGGGGGAGAGTTCCAGAGGGTGGGGGATGCCACACTGAATTATCACATAATGTCACCAAAAGTCCGCAACCTGGTGCGGGGGGTGGAGAGGAGATCCTGTCCAGATGATCTTAGCTTCCGGGATGGAGATGTCAGGATTGTGCATGTTCTCGCCATTGCCCACCCATCCTAAAATAACCCAGGCGTCTGCACTGAGGCACTCCGGGTAGAAGGGAAAGCTAATTTGTAATTCTAAAGGAGTCATTTACATCTGATTTCCTGTCAGATCTCTATAGCTTGCATCGGGTGGGCGGTGGTGAGTCAGACGTCGAGCAGCAGAGTGTGAAGGAGATTTTATCCCAACAAGTGAGTTCAGTTAAGGCTCAGCGCCTCCGTCATTTTAACTCAGAGAGACTGACCCTTCGACGCCAGCCACCCTGCGGAGAAAACCCATCTCGGCCGCTTGTGTCCTTAAATCATCATGCACCTTGTTCCAACAAAATGTCAAAGCAGGGAATGTATGCAGATGAATAACCCTGGAAGAGCCTACATTAAAAGATAGAGTCCGTACTGCACACGTCACATCCACATCCAAACAGTTGATTCACACCGAACAAGAGAAAGATACGATAAAGATAAGACATGATGGGACTTTATTTATCCCCAAGGAAATTGTTGTGCCAGAGTTACAAAAAATAAAATAAACACGGCAGCATAACAATAAAACTCGACACTAACAGTGCAGTAAAGAGAGCAATTAAATAACTAGGAAACATAGACGGTCACATAATTAATGTAAAATACTGTACAGTGACAAGCAGTATTTAGTACTGCAAAAAAAACGTAGTGGAAGATATGTAATTGCACGTTATTATAGAACAGTATTAATAAGAAGAAGAATATTGCACATGATATAGAGCAGAGTGTATAATGATGGTAATGGCATTTATTTTGCACATAGTGGTGTCAACACACTCTCACTCCCTAAAAGGAGCCTAGGAGCGTCACAACTGGACGCCACGGACACTGACCAAACGTCGCTATTGGACGCTTAGGGAGTGAGAGTGTGTTGGTGTTGTGGAAGTTCTCAGTTCTCTTTACTGACGGGTGAAGAGTTATAGAGTTTGATGGCCAATGGGAGGACGAACTTTGTGTGCCGTGCGTGGAGATGATACTGTCCTCCCTGCCGAGCAAACTGCATGCGTTCTAGACGAAAACAAAGCAATGTCGTCGTCCCCCCCCCCCTCCTTCCTGCAGGGGTCAGTTAGTGGTGCCTTCTGGCTGAGTCTCAGAGGGCACAGCGTGGGCACGCTGCCAAGTCTCAGCACTCTGGTTGTTTGCTCTGCTGTCACTAACAACAATGGCACCATGACGAACAACAGTGGAAACATGGCAGAGCTGATTAGATGCTGCATTCCTTCATGGATTAAACATGATATGATTTGTAGGTCTGCACATTTCCCTTTCAGTGAAATCAACTGACGATGCAGACTTTGTTAAAAAAACATTTTTGAGAGACACCAGTACAGGGAGAGCAGTGCATACAGTCAGTCAGTGTCAAAAGAGAAGTTCACATACCTAAAAACAACACATTTGGAACACACGCACACACAAAACTAATAATAATTCCTTACATTTATTATAGTGCTTTTTCAATGACTCAAAGCGCTTTACATATACACACATATCATATCAGTGGTCAGATACTGTGGACAATACCAGGAGCAAGTTCAGGTGAAGTGTCTTGCCCAAGGACACAACGGCCTGACTGACGCAGTGGCGGCAAGAGCGGGTTTCGAACTGGAGTTCCCCAGCACTGATGATCGGATGCACAGACCACTGCGCCACCCGTCCCCCAATCACTTCTCTGATTGCGCTGTTATGCTAAATGTTTTTTGTTTTTTGTTTTTTCATGTATTGCTTTTCTTGATATCTGTCTGTTGATGTTACACATGGAGCTGCTGTGATGCAAGTCAAATTTCAGACTTGATCTGAACATTAAAGTATTATCGTATCGTAGATGCTTTATCGAACATTTGTGTTTTTTGTGTATTTATATTTGTAAAAGCTACGTCTTTTGTCAACAAATGAATGAATCATTGGGATACACCTTCTTCAACTTGCATTTGGTTGGGTTGAGCTGCCGGGCTTTACTTTAGCGCACATTATTCAATATGCTCCAAATCTCTTATAGATGATAGGAGTCCAGGCCTGAAGACTGCACGCCAATATTGACTCTTTGACGTAGCGCCACCTACTGGCAACAGGAAGTTTCAGCTTTTAGGTGAAGTTTGCCTATTTTGCCCATTTTGCCCAAACCATTCAAATGAACCCAAACATGATCTTTTCCTTAGCTTAACAAAGTAGTTGTGTTGCCTGAACCTAAAACAAGTTTTCTCCATTTAGCTTAACTTTTGTCAAGCGCAAGTACGCTCAAGATTCCTCATGGATGATACGAATCTACATGCCAATATTGACTCTTTGACATATCACCACCTACTGGCAACAGGAAGTTAAAGGTTTTAGGGGAAGTTTGCCCATTTTGCCCAATCTGAACCATTTAAATGGTGATGACGACTCAAAGACCATTCAATGGGCTGATAACATAGAAACTGACGTGTCGACCACTTCAAATCTGCATTACATGTGCTTTACTGAACATTTGTGTTTTTTGTATATTTATGTTTGTAATAGCTACGTTTTTTGTCAACAAATAATTATAATAATAATAGGGATATGCCTTCTCCAGCTTGCTCTTAGTTGGGTTGAGCTGCAGGCTGTAGGTGGAGGTTGATTTACAGACATCTCTTTCCCAATGTCAATTGGAAAACATATCTTTGGGCCCAATGACATCACGGCCTGACACGGAAGATGTAGTTCCGCCGTTTGGGCAATACGAAAAGTTGCTTCGATGTCTAGCACACTTCCTTTGTGTACTATTGCTTGTAAAAGCTACGTTTTTGTCAACAAATCAACGAGTACTTGGGATATACCTGTGATGGAAACTTCTGAAGCAATGGAGACAAGACTCAGAGAGACACAGAGAGAGCAGGAACTTTGATGGCACGATCTCTACCCCAGAGCCATGTAGTTCTGAGAGAATAATCAACATGCTGCATAACAAGATAAAACCATAACTATCAGCTGACGCCAACAGGCAGGAACAGGAAGAAAAACCCTGAGAGCAGCTCAAGGTCTCAGGCCTGTGCTCAGTGAGGGCAGTACAGACTGATAAACTGGGTCAAAGTTATGGGCCTATGAAAATATTTCCCCAACAGTTCCTTGAACTTCCAAAACCTACCCCAATAATAAGTTTACGTCAACAAATGAATGGGATATACCTTCTTCAGCTTGCTTTTGGTTGGGTTCAGCTGCTGGCTGTAGGTTGAAGTTTTATCCGGTTCCCACTCGAGCGTTTCACAGGGCAGCTCCACCGATCCCAACGCCACCTCCCTCAGGCCGGAGAACTCCCGGCTGAACACCGCCAGCCTCAGGGTGCAGCTCCGCAGCTCCGCCACAGAGCCCACCTGCAGCACCAGGCTCTGACCGTGGAGCTCCGTGCTGAGGCTGCGGCGCCTGGACGTCGTCCGCTGAGGGGAGGGGCAAAGTGGGGGTAGGCTAGCCCTAACAAACACCCCCGTACACCTCCGATTGACCCCCGAAAGCCCCAGGATGTTCACCATTAGGGTGCCACAGGTGGAGGAGAAGATCAGGGTGAAGTGGAGGAGAGGAGCTGGTTTTGAAGTGGAGTTAGAGCCGTACTGGGATGGATAATATGGCTTCCCCTGGTGGCTGGGAGGCGTCAGGTGACCGCTGTAAGGCAAGGCAAGTTTATTTATACAGCACCTTTCAACACAAGGCAATTTAAAGTGCTTTACAACAATGAAAGACATTAAGAGCATTAATAGTGCAGCAGAAAGATAATATAAAATGGCATTTTAAAACACTTGTTTAAAAATATTTGTTCATCTTAATTCATTTCCTATTTTAAAGTGACTTAAGTAGCCTATATAATTGTATTTGTATCTTTGATTTTATCTTGAATTGTATTAATCTCTAATCTCTAATCTGGTGTGAATCTGTGCTGTCCTGTTTTTCAATCTTACCCTGTTGCTGTTAAACTACTGAATGTCCCCACGCACATTAATAAAGGTCCATTTTATCTTATCTTACCTTATAAGCAAAGATAATAAAACATGAATAACACAGGTAGGCTAAAAATAAAAGTCACAGTGCAGTGTGAGATATGAATATATCAATTAAAAGTAGCGGCAAAAAGAAAAGTCTTCAGCCTTGATTTAAAAGTAGTAAGAGTTGCAGCGGACCTGCAGGTTTCTGGTTGTTTGTACAGGAAGCTTTCTCCACTCACGGTGCTTCTCCGACCCTTGGACTTGCACAACTTAGTGAGGGAGGGCAGGGAAGCTCTTCCATGACGCGGGGATTTATTTATAGGGGAGCAAGGGACAGCCGGGGTGCTGAGGCGACGCATCGGGAAAGAAGAAGATGGCGATAGCAACCGGTTATTGGGGTTTGGGTCAAAGAGCAGAGCGTTGAAATCGTCCTCTGATGGAGAAGAGATGCTGTGAGACGACGGGAACTCCAACACGTCTCCATCCAGCTCCTCGTATTGCTGCTTCACCGGAGTCAAAGTGACTCTCTCTGCAGGATGAGGAGACAGGAAGACGGCCTCCTTGTCCTCCGATGAAACGCTTTTTCTTCTGCGACAGCAAAGGACATAGCCGAGAACCAGACAGTAGCAAAACACAGCTAGACCCACCGCCAGAAGGATCTGCAGGTGAACTGAGGACAGAGAGACAGATACTGGGTTAACGGGTTTAATGAGGACCAGGAAACACAGGCCGGCCACATTCTGGAAGTTTTTCATCTTTTCCGGCATTTTGACAAACTTCTTTTG
Organism: Pseudochaenichthys georgianus; assembly: GCF_902827115.2. Lineage (NCBI taxonomy): Eukaryota > Metazoa > Chordata > Actinopteri > Perciformes > Channichthyidae > Pseudochaenichthys > Pseudochaenichthys georgianus. The sequence goes on along the minus strand of NW_027262720.1, from coordinate 373,886 downwards.
CACCAATGTACATGACGGAGAACGCAGATACACAAGGCAGTGACAGTTGTATACTCTGTTAATGGATTTAACGAGTAGCTACAAGTACACGTTTTGTTCCAAAATTGGTCGGGACACTTTTTAGTGGAGGGTCTGGAAGTTTTTCATCTTTTACTGCATTTTGACAAGTTTTTCTTGCACCAATTTATGATGGAAAACTCAAAATGAGACATGAATACTGCGTCAACAGGTTTTATGAGGACCTGGAAATACAGGTTTCCTTTCAGTATTAGTCAGGACAGTTATTCAGTGGAGGGTCCGTTAGATTTTAGTATGAGACGCTTCATATTCTGCATTTGGATGCAATATTTTGGACACATTTATGATGGCAGATGGCAGTTAAAATCCAAAATATTATTGGATATAATACAGTAAGGCTTTCAGGAATGATGTATTCCGTTCAAACATGTGTTTTTATATTTGAGAGAAAAGACTAATTTGCAAATTAACAAATGTATTACGTTGTGTGCATCGATTGACCCGTCAGTAAAGACACATTTAAGGGGAATTCATTATAAGAGTTGATGTGGCGTCTGACTCCGAACACGGTCATGTTGTGTCTGCAGTCTGCGCTCCTAACCAGATCAAAGAGGAAGTATCATCATCATAATTGTATAAATGGGATTGTCACAGTTCGATCCAAAGCAGGAGCAGGGTACATGCAATGCATCCGTGTCAGTTCCCTTTAATTCAATTACTGTGTTTGTTTTCATCACTGGAGCATCAGACATATTCTTCAGTAGTATGTATACAACTCGTTAATGCTGTCACCATTCCCAGGACAAAATAACCCAAACAACGGTAGTTAGTGTCAGAGAATATTTTAAGGATATCTCTTTGTGTTTTAAGATTCTCATTTCTTCTTGCCTGTGCTCTGTCTGTAACTAGAGGAGGACAAAGGTCAAAGAGGTCGTCTGCTTTCCTGTGGGTGAGGGGTTTAAAGGCACATGCAGAGTTGCATATAGAGATGTCTTTGTTTCCAGGGTCTGGTGTTGATTACCAGAGGCGGGAAAATAGGCCACTCCTTATTAGGGCTGTGCATCTTCACTGGTCTCACGATTCGATTCGATTATCCTGTCAACGATTCGATTCGGTTCGATATCCCCATGCATCACGATTCATACCAATGCGTTGCATCCTCAATTTTCTATATTACTGCACATGGCTTATTTTTCATCAATGCATTCATGCAGTAAATACATATGAACTCTCTTTTTATTATTTAGAAAGTGCTTCAGAAATCAATAACATAAATGTCTTGACATTAATTTATAAACCAAAATAATTGAATTGTATAGGTCTAGCCTCCGTGTGTGAAGTTGTTCTATCCTCAAAAACAAAAAGCTAATGCTTCTGCAGTCGAGCTGCAGCTTCTAGCAACGGCCTTCTGTTAAGAAAGGACACTGAATGTCCTGAATGTGGCATCACACACAGGACTTGAGTCTGAACACAGCAGACAACAGGAGTATTTACAACAGCATATACAAACTAAAATAGTGCATGTGGGTGCTCACTCACATGCTCTGTTTTACTGTTACATGAATCCCATGAATGTATGAGATTAAATTAGCTTCATTATATCTCAGTGATTAAGTGAATAATAAAGTTTCTATCAGGTCACTATCAGCCTGTCACTCATTATTTTCAGGGAGGGGGCGGGGCTTGGAGGAACGGAGAGGAGACGGTGATCGCGGAACCTTTTTTCCTCCTGCCTTCACAAACTTTACACAAGTATATATCGTCTGAAAATTGCTAGAGGACATTCATACTCTGCAATCCAAGACTTAATTAAATCCACCAAAAACCTGACATGATTGTAACGCGATTATTTTTGAAAAACATAAATCCCTGTGTCTCTGATGCGGCTTTCACACCAGCGCTTTTCAGTTTCTAGCTCCGAGCGGGAGCTTTTCTGATTCAGCTCTGGTTTCCCTTTTCAGCTCCCGCTCTGTTCACACCGCCCACTGGCGCCCCAGAGCTGCCCCTGCTGCGTCATGACGTCAACGTTTACATCGCTGATTTGCTCCCCAACGGTAGCCATTACGGCGCTCACAACAACAACAACAACTGCGTCGGGTCGATGATCGTGTTGCTTTTAATCACACGAAGCCAGAATAAATTGAATAACGACTTCTCCAACCTTATACTTTGCTCCAGAGTGCTGTGGTTCATTGTTTATTAATGTGTTTCTGCAGCATTTACCGACCGCTGCAGTATTGGCTGCTCTTCCACGGGAGTTTATTCTCCCGTTAGCTCCCGGTTAGCTCACACTGCAGCGGCCGCTCTAAAGTATTCACTGTCCGACTCACACAAGCAGCTGATGCATATCCCCAGTTCCCCTTAGCCTAAGTGAATGTGTGCCAGTCTGAATTGACACTGTTTGGCATCACAACGCTGTTATGAAAGTTTCTCTGGTATCAAACGGGTGATGTTAGCATAGCAACCGAAGCTAAACTGACTACTTGCATCCGATAGCTGCAATAATACAAAACAACACGTCTGCCTCTCTCCACAATGATCGATAACAGTGAACGGATGGTCAAAGTAAGGTACAAATAAACAGAACCACACGAAGCCTGGTTAGTGTTGCCTGACTTTATAAAGTGTGTTTATAGGCACTACTGCTTGTAGGCAGGCATAACAGTCGACCCATGGGAGGTGGGTTTAGTTTCCTGCACGCCTCGACGTAAGAGAGACGTAAGCGACGTCACCTCTTAGCTCCGAAGCTCTTGCCTCTGGGCCCACAATTTTTTGGAGCTGGAAATGAAGCGGATTCCGGAGCTAAGAGCCGGCGCCGCTGCGGTGTGAACAGGAAAACCCGGCGCTTTTCAGGCTCTATCTCCGAGCCGGAGCTGAAAAGGCGCTGGTGTGAAAGGGGCATGAGCCGCAGCGACACGGAGTGATTCAGAGCGGGTCCTTCTGCTGTGGGTTCTGGACTGGTTCTGGATTGTGTTGGTGGATAAAGCAGACTGCTCGGTGTTCGGTGTTGCTGTGCCGCTGTCACGTATGTTCCCTGATCTCTACGTCACCGACCGATTTGATATTAAAGTGACAGAAAAATAAACCGTTATAGTAAAGCCGCGGCCGGAAAATCAGGAAGCAACGTTACTACTCTATAACCGATTATCTTCCGTCACTGCATCGAGACCGAATCGTCCACGTCCGCATCGCAATGCATCGTAGAAACGATTATTTTCAACACCCCTACTCCTTATGGATATACAGACCATGTATTTGAGCTATGTCTTCAGAGATTGCAAGGTGGCTCACATGAAAATGTGACTATGCTGTGTAATCTCTCCCGGCCGTTGGATCTCTCAATAAATCCCAGTGTTTGACATTCAGAATTCCTGCTCCTCCCGTGTCTCTCTTGCCCCTTTCACACCAGCGCCTTTTCAGCTCCGGCTCGGAGCTAGAGCCTGAAAAGCGCCGGGTTTTCCAGTTCACACCGGAGCTGCGCCGGCTCTTAACTCCGGAATCCGCTTCATTTCCAGCTCCAAAAAATTGTCGGTCCAGAGGCAAGAGCTTTGGAGCTAAGAGGTGACGTCGCTTACGTCTCTCTTACGTCGAGGCGTGCAGGAAACTAAACCCACCTCCCATGGGTCGACTGTTATGCCTGCCTACAAGCAGTAGTGCCTATAAACACACTTTATAAAGTCAGGCAGCACTAACCAGGCTTCGTGTGATTCTGTTTATTTGTGCCTTACTTTGACCATCCGTTCACTGTTATCGATCATTGTGGAGAGAGGCAGACGTGTTGTTTTGTATTATTGCAGCTATCGGATGCAAGTAGTCAGTTTAGCTTCGGTTGCTATGCCAACATCACCCGTTTTATACCAGAGAAACTTTCATAACAGCGTTGTGATACCAAACAGTGTCAATTGAGACTGACACACATTCACTTAGGCTAAGGGGAACTGGGGATATGCATCAGCTGCTTGTGTGAGTCGGACAGTGAATACTTTAGAGCGGCCGCTGCAGTGTGAGCTAACGGGAGCTAACGGGAGAATAAACTCCTGTAGAAGAGCTGCCAGCACTGCAGCGGTCGGTAAATGCTGCAGAAACACATTAATAAACAATGAACCACGGCACTCTGGAGCAAAGTATAAGGTTGGAGAAGTCGTTATTCAATTTATTCTGGCTTCGTGTGATTAAAAGCAACACGATCATCGACCCGACGCAGTTGTTGTTGTTGTTGTTGTTGCGAGCTGCCATTGGGGGGCAAATCAGCGATGTAAACGGTGACGTCATGACGCAGCAAGGGCAGCTCTGGGGCGCCAGTGGGCGGTGTGTACAGAGCGGGAGCTGAAAAGGGAAACCGGAGCTGAACCAGAAAAGCTCCCGCTCGGAGCTAGAAACTGAAAAGCGCTGGTGTGAAAGCCGCATCTGAGTCCTGATTTCCATTGCAACAGAAGTTTCCCTTACAGTTAGTAAATAACAATAACATATTTACTAAAACATCTCTGAATCAGGGTTTCCGCTAGGATTTTTCCTCGCCGGTCAAATGTCCGAGCAGAATTTATTTTACCGGACTAATTTGAAACTTACCGGTCATATTTCAATAATAATAATAATAATAAGAGTTGTGTAGCAGAGTTTCCGTTAGCAGGTAATTACCGTATGGGCTCAGAACAGTCTCATAATACACACATGCGCACAGAAGGATTCACACTTGTATTTCATGATCCGCAAAAGGATTGAAACTTGTATTTCCGGATCCACACTTGTGTTTTTCAATGCACACACAAATGTGTTCCGTTTCATATACATGTAAATAAAATCCAATTACAGAAAAGGGTTTTACATGTGTATTTTTGATCCTCACATATTTGTTTTCTGTTTAAAACCTCTGCACCTGCAAATACAAACCGCTTTCTGTGCACGGATCGCTGTGCATTCGTGTGTGGGTTTTTTGAGACTCCCCTGACGGTCAGCCGATTCGTACTTGTAATTTGTTCTATCTATAGCCAATCAGATGTCTCCTCCATTCTAAGCCAATCACATGAGCGCGCGCCCCCACGAGGGTATGATTTCTTGCGTTCGTGACGTAGCGCTTCATGTACGTATTTTGCGCAGACCGGTCAGCTTGCTAAACAGAGGGCGGAGCATCAGGTGATTATGCAGAGCAGCGTGTCTCCATCAGACTCAGCAGCTGATCTGATCTCTCTCACGTCCAGTTATACTTCACTCGCGTTTATGTCCATATCGATCAGATCCAGCTCTCCTAATCGGCCTTTATAGAGAGCACCGATCAAACTATTAAGAGTGAATATCGGCCGATAATGACCGGCGGGGCTCCCCCCCCGTTAACAGGTCACTGTCTAGCACTGGCTTCGTAGTGCACTGGTCGATTAGGCTAAGCTAACCTGTAGCTGCTCCCTCCACACTCACAACAACTTCATACAGACATAAATAAAGCAGCTGTATTCGCCATACAGGAAACACACATTTAAAACGGTTTTGCCTGCCGTTTTTGTGTACACAAGCATTCATCAATGGTTTGGAAAGTGGCGCTGTACCTTAATAATATAAAGGCTTGTATTTGTGTGCATTTCCTGTTCGGAAAGTGGCAATGTAGCTTCTGAGAGTGGAGGTGGCCTGAGATTAGCGCCTGCAGGCAGGCTCCATGGAGCTGTCAGCTCCTGACTGCGCAAAATGCGTACATGAAGCGCTACGCCATGAACGCAAGAAATCTACCCTCGTGGGGGCGCGCTCAAGTGATTGGCTTAGAATTGAGGAGACATCTGATTGGCTATAGATGGAAATAATTACAAGTACGAATCGGCTGACCGTCAGGGGAGTCTCAAAAAACCCACACACGAATGGACAGCGATCCATGCACAGAAAGCTGTTTGTGTTTGCAGGTTCAGATGTTTTAAACGGAAAACAAATATGTGAGGATTAAAAATACACATGTAAAACTTCTTTCTGTATTTGGATTTTATTTACATGTATATGAAACGGAACACATTTGTGTGTGCATTGAAAAACACAAGTGTGGATCCGGAAATACAAGTGTGAATCCTTTTGTTGATCATGAAATACAAGTGTGAATCCTTCTGTGCGCATGTGTGTATTATGAGACTGTTCTGAGCCCATATTACCGGACTATGAGCAGATATGCTTCAGTTTAAAACTCAGTTCACGGGGCTCATTTTTATATTGCTTCAGTTTATAATCGTAACAGATCGAAAAATTCAGATTCATTTTTCAATAAATGATTCCACAAACAACAAACAACATAATTATTACATTCAAACAAACTACTTGGAGTAGATAACATACATTATTCAGAAGTTTACATCAACTTTGAATAATAACATGGGAGAAACGGATCCTCTCTTTTCCCCTCTCTCTCTCCTGACAGCCCGTCAGTTTCTCATGCAGCTCCTGCAGCTCGCTAAACAGAGGGCGGGGCTTCAGGTGATTATGCAGAGCTGTGTGTCTCGGTCAGACTCAGCAGCTGATCTGATCTCTCTCACGCTCCGGTTACACTTCACTCTCGTTTATGTCCATATCGATCAGATCCAGCTCTCCTGATCGGCCTTTATAGAGAGCACCGATCAAACTATTAAGAGTGAATATCGGCCGATAATGACCGGCGGCCGATCGATCGGAGCCTCCCTAATTATTACCAGACATTTTGACCGGCAGGTTTTGAATTTACCGGTTTTTAATCAATTTTACCAGCTAAAAACCGGTAATTACCGGCTAACGGAAACCCTGCTCTGAACATATGTTTGTATGTTTCATTTTATATATGTTATGAACTCAGACACTCAGGATATAGGACCCAATTGCACGACCCGGGAGACAGAGGTAAAGTATTGGTAAGATACTTTATTTTTTCCAAAAAAAAGCAAGATGAACAAAAAATGGTCACTATCGAATCTCAGATGACAAAAATTGAGAACAAAATGATATCGCTCACGTAGTGAGGAACAACACTTTTCAAGAGCACAAAGAGAGCATAGACCTGACCATGGCAAGAGACAAGACGAACTGACACTGAACACTGGGAAACAGACACAGGTGAAAAACTACCAGGGGCGGGGGCTGGTACTGATGATCACAAGAGACACACACGGGAAACAGGTGAACACAATCAGACACACCAGGGAAACAGGTGAACACAATCAGACACACCAGGGAAACAGGTGAACACAATCAGACACACCAAGGAGACAGGTGAACACAATCAGACAATTAGACACACCAGGGAAACAGGTGAACACAATCAGACAATTAGACACACCAGGGAAACAGGTGAACACAATCAGACACCAGGGAAACAGGTGAACACAATCAGACACACCAGGGAAACAGGTGAACACAATCAGACACACCAGGGAAACAGGTGAACACAATCAGACACACCAAGGAAACAGGTGAACACAATCAGACAATTAGACACACCAGGGAAACAGGTGAACACAATCAGACAATTAGACACACCAGGGAGACAGGTGAACACAATCAGACACCAGGGAAACAGGTGAACACAATCAGACAATTAGACACACCAGGGAAACAGGTGAACACAATCAGACAATCAGACACACCAGGGAAACAGGTGAACACAATCAGACACACCAGGGAAACAGGTGAACACAATTAGACACACCAGGGAAACAGGTGAACACAATCAGACACACCAGGGAAACAGGTGAACACAATTAGACACACCAGGGAAACTAACGACAGGGAGGAAAACACAGGGAGAAGGACCAGACAATACACAAGGAGGAAAACATGACAGGGAGAACAGAACAGACACACCAAACTAAAACCGTGACATGACATAATAATCGTGACAATATATCAACTTACCATTGGTGGAAAGAATATACTCAATCACCATAATACTATTTTGACAAAATTGTACTTGAGTATTTCATACTGCACTTAATTTATCGAACACTTACATATTAAAAAATGTGATTTGTTTATATGATACGATGATACATTACCAGTATTTAAAATTGGCTTCCCATTGACGAACAATACATTAAAATGCCCTGACATGTTTATGTTAGTGATAAAAAAAGGATAATATTATATGAAAATATAATACTGTAAAATGTGTCATTATGCATATTGAGTACTTCTGTAACGACATGTATTACCTGTGTACTTCTACTTAATTAACATTTCCTACTTGAGACTTTTACTTGTAATGGTTTAAGACAATAGAAATTCTACTTTTTTTTGGTAACCAAATACATCAATATTTATAGGTTTTATTTTTGGAGCTTTCACAAAATATTAAAACAATGAGATTACTAATAAATCAATATTATCAGTTATAAAGGTATAATGATTAAAGATACATAATACAAAAGATAAGCCAGTCTCGTTAGAAATAAGAGAATAAGAGAAGAGAGAGAATAAGAAATAAGTTAAGCCCTCAGAACAACAAAAAGACACTTAGGATATAAACACAAAAAAAAAATCTATAACAACATTAAGACTCATCTTAAAATCTTGATTTAATATTAGAAAAAGGTTGTTTTAATTCCCATCTCTCACACACATTTCAAAAACGTGAACTTGTGATTAAAAATAATAAAATAAATGGGTTTGAACACTCTGTATACAATTGTGACGCTGAGCTCCAATGTCCATTAATGTCAGAAACTGAGGGGGTGGGGGGGGGGAGGGCGGATGAGTCATGCAGCACCACTGGGGGACAGTGGTGAAAACACTGGGACCATCTCCAGGTAAACAACCAGCAATGAGAGGGGGATGTTGATGATCTTATAAAGACAATCCATCACTTCTTAGGGATGTGTTTTCCTCATAAATCAGCTTAACATATAGTGAGTTTAGGCACTCCATTAGGAGCTAAACACGATAAAAACATCAAATTATCTCAGGGTTGTGTCCCAATAAGAACCATTCTCTCCCTTTAAGACACTGCAAGATATGTATTATGTAAAAATGTAAAGTCATCCTTTTGTTGGCACAGCAACAGGCAGGTCCTCCAACATGATATGCAAAGTGTAGAAAGGCTGCAGCAGTGATTTAAGATTGTAAAGGCTGATGGATCAATCTAAAATATGACTGGGACTAAAAGAGTTAAATCTGAGTTGTGCGAAATCCGCATGTTGCTAGATTTCACTCGATCCTGCAGTAACAACATGCATTGACTTTACTTGCAGAAAGTAAAGCTTATTGTAACCTCTGTGCTTGAATTAGATTTTCCTATTTACCAGCTCTTGGTCCTTATTCATACAATCTAAAACAAACACCCTCACAATAACGTGCAGCCGGTCTCTCCTCAGAGCATGCCTCAGTTTAGCCTGCCATATATGCAACAAAAATACAACACGATGACACAAAACCGACACGCAGAGATAAAACAAAAAGTAGACAAAGTGAGAAATGGAAAGTCTTCCTACCTGCAAGAGTGTGCTGCGACATGTTGCCATTCATCTGTGAGAGAGATTGTGTGTGTGTGTGTGTGTGTGTGTGTGTGTGTGTGTGTGTGTGTGTGTGTGTGTGTGTGTGTGTGTGTGTGTGTGTGTGTGTGTGTGTGTGTGTGTGTGTGTGTGTGTGTGTGTGTGTGTGTGTGTGTGTGTGTGTGTGTGTGTGTGTGTGTGTGTGTGTGTGTGTGTGTGTGTGTGTGTGTGTGTGTGTGTGTGTGGTGTGTGTGTGTATGTGTGTGTGCGTGCGTGCGTGCGTGTGTGTGCGCAGGGACCTGAAGTCCTGCAGCCAATCGCCTCCTCTGCTGCCTCGGATGTATTTATACCACGCAAACAGTGCGTCGGTGGGAGGAAGTGTCCAATCAGCGCCTCCCTGCGACATTCATTCATTCATTCATTCATTCATTCATTCATTCATAAATAACGTGTGTTGATTATTCGGTAGGCTCATTGTGACACAAAAGAAAAGAAAGTAGTAAAATATCATGGCATATTTTATTGCCATCATGTATTTAAAACTACCTTCAATATAAATTCCATAACAAACTGATTCAGATCGATTCAGGCCAGGCAACAATAAGGGACAGCATGCAGCTTATCAGTCAAGTAGCCGATAGTTGGTTTCAGAAAATAAACGATATTTGGGGTTTTCTCTTTCCTGTAGTGTGTTATATCGGTTTGAGTGCATGTTAATGGTCTTCAAAGGCAAAAAACTGTTTCTGTCCCACACTCTTTCATCACTTTGTACTTGCGCTCCTATTGGCTAGTGCTCCAACACATTGTACGTGATAGGCTAAGGGGCGGGGCATCTCTAAGCTGTGCACAACAGAGTGGACCAGCTAACCAATCAGAGCACACTGGGCTCTGGTTTCAGACAGAGGGTGAAAAGAGGTGCTGCAGCACAGGCAGTATGAGAAAAAGAGCTTTTTGAACATTAAAGCATGGAGACATGTCAAAGTAGAGACATTAAATAATAATATGAACCTGCACATTTGAGTTATAGGACCCCTTTAATCAATATCTTGCCAGATTTGGTATGAAACCCAATGTCAGAACACTTAATAAAAGAACTACATTAAAATAATACGGTTAAACGTGTACATCAAACTATTAAAGGGGACACACATGGAGGGGTCTCCAACATATTGATATACTGAGTGTGGGTGATATACTCCCACCTGCACATCCAACACAATGTCGTACGAACAAAAGAAGGTGAGTCACTCCTCAGCGTTTACAAAGACCATGAATGGATTTATGAGCATGGCTCTGTTCACTTGTTGTTGTTGGAGTTCAGCCGTTGGTGCGTCGTGGAGAAGAGTTTAATTTCCTAGAAGAAGCAATACGATCATTTTCAAGTCAATAAAATACTTTCAATTAATATCAGGAGTCAAGTCCTCACGGCCCGTCCACACTACAGCTTCAACAGCTTCAAAAACGGTGTCCAACGCGTCTGCCCATTCACTTTGAATGGGGTGCCGTCACTTTTCGCCGAACTGCATTGTGGGAAGCAGAGCGGAGCTTTCCTGGCGTTGCAAAAGTTGAGCAATGTTCAACTTTTGAATCTTCTGAAGCTTTCGGTGGAAGCGTCAGCCAATCAAATCATATGCCTGTACAAGCTCTAGCCAATCAAACCGCTGCTTGTGTGTCAGGGGCGGGAGATTCATGTGATTGGTTGTTGGTCGAACTTCAGACACGCCCAGCTCCAAGCTGTTTTTGAAGCTGTAGTGTGGACGGGCCATCAGTGTGTTTAGTATGCATTTGTGTGCATGTCATTGGTGCATGTAGAGGAACCAATTATAACCACTAGAGGGCATAATAAATCACTCAAACTGTATTTGTAATGCTCCAATCCACAGTGGTTTTCAAATGGGGGTACGCGGACCCCTAGGGGCACGTTGGAGTACTGCAGGGGGTACGTGAGATTTATTTTATGTTAATGAACACATTTTTAAATAAATACCAATTAACGAAGTTTGAGCAGTGTGGGTTTTATATTAACAGAGTTACACATATTTCAAAACGCGAAGTGTAATAGCTGCAGTGGCCTTCCTGTCACTGAGAATAAAGATCCTCAGTGAAGCACAAGCCCATGTTTCTCACTTCATTGTAAGTATAACTTATTAAAAAGATCAGTTCAATACAACTAATGTCGTCTCAGTGTTATTGCTTGATGTTGAAATTGGTTTGCCATGAATTTAGTAACGGATTCTAAACATTTGAAATGTAGCATTTAAGTGTTTCTCAGTTACGAGGTTGTTGTTTTAATAAATCAGACACCGATGGTGCAGCGCCGTGCTGGACCTCTTTATAGGCATTTCTTCCCTAACAAATTGTTTTTGCGCTGATCAGGGGGTACATGGCTGCATTTTTCTTCAAAGGGGGTACATCACTGCTCTAATATGACTGGGCACGCTGATAACAAGACGAATGGAGGAAGAAGAAATACAAAATAATAAGGACATTTTCGAAAACATTACTTTTGAAATGTCCATGGTTAAAGTTCCCATGTTCTATTGAAAATAAATAAAAATAGAAGATCTTTGGTGACGCCAGGCTGTAAAATGGTTGTCAAACGTAGGTTATACTGCAATGTTTTAGGTGGACCCAGTGCTTTGTTATGAATATGGAATGAATGCTTTTCCCCAAAAGTATAAATACCACTAGTTCTTAATTTCCAGTAAGGCGGGTATTTTGCCGATAATTCCTACAATGCAAACTTAAAACCATCCCTTAAAGCCTAAAGCATGACTTTTTTTTAACTGTTAGGAAATAATAAAATGTTTAATGTGTTTTACGCTCTTGGAGATTTAGGGCAGCCTTCAGATCTGCAGGTTTGTTGAAGTGAACACTTAAGACTTCACTGCAATGTCAATTAGCATTTATTAAATATATTTTGTATTCTGTTTAACTTAGAATTACAAATGAAAATTCGACAGGTGCTGCCAACCAATCAAAAACGAGTAATGCAAATAACCATTGTTATAAAAACGACTCACATCTTCCATCAAATGTCATCAATAACGACCAATATCACACGTTTGTTTCAGGGAGCTTTACAGTCTACGACACCCTCTGTTTTGCCCCAAAGACCCCCCCCCCCAATTATCAACATATAGGATGTTATGTATGCGTTAACCCTCCAGATGTTTTACAGTCCGTCTCCATCTGATATTTAATTCCCCCTGCATCACATCCAGCTCGTCCAGGTGAGGTGATTTAGGGTTGCAGTGCATGAGGCAAAAGGAGCTTATGACTCAGAATAAACTCAAATACATTATGTGAAAGCTCTGGAGGTTTTCTTTAAAAGTTGAAACCTGAATCCCCTTACACTCAAAGCTTTCAAAAGCCCACCACACAAGGCTCTTCCTCTAAACCTCCACATTAGCATTTCCTGCATCAGCTTCACCTCCTTTTCCTTTAAAAAGCTCTTTTACTCACTAGCAGGAGGTAAAGGGGGGTCCCCGAATGGATTCTGTTATATCCACTACCTACCTTTCTTCACAACGTCCTCCGAAAAACAATAAGAGAAGTTTTTACACAACAGTCATAGGTTTCATTATGAACGAGGGTCTTTTCTCATTCCACAGAAAGAGGCTGTGATAGATTGATTTGGTTTTAAAGACTGTTCTTGTTTCAAAGCAGTGTATTATTTATACAACTCAAAAAGAAAGCCTTATGTATGTATTTGTTACTTTAAGCAGCGACTTACAATACACATTTAAAGCATCACTTACTCATTGGTATTTTCTAGGGGATGTTTTGGTCAATTAAAATATTACTTTGTGGGGTTTTATTTTCCTTTGGTGTGTTCTATAGATTTTAATGCATGTAAATGGGCTGCAAATGGTAAAATCCCCATGTTTCCCTCCCACACCTGTATAGTTTGTAAACTAAACAGTTGTTGCCGTTTTTAAACATGGACTCCATTTACTTCAATAACACTTTTACTGATTTTCATTCAAACGTAATGCGAGAAAAATCAAGTTTTTCATGCAAGGTTATTAATAAACAAATGTTGTGGGTGGAGTTTCCTTCACCCTGATCAAAGCTGAATACACACGTACATGCCTGTTTGCCAACACACTGCACTATGTTCTCTGTTGCTCTATATGTTTGCCCTCGGGCCAAAGGGGATCTTAAAGGAAGCCTCACGTCGCTCCGGATTAAACCTTTATTTCACCCGCGGTCAATTTATATTCAGCTTTTGTGTGGGAGGGTCAAATATCCTCTCATGCAGATGTGTGAGCAACCATTTACACACACGCAACTTTGCATTATCCGTCAGTGTTTGTCCGTTCAAAACACAATTTACCCTGTAATACTCCTGATTTACACTGGAATAGACGCTTAAAATAGCTCTGCAGTCGCATTCAACACATTTATGACTAATAATAAGCATAATATTGACATCATGAATATGCAGACATTGGTTGCATATTGTCTCTCCTGCTGACGTTCAGGTGTATATCAGTATGTAGTGTCTCTACTTTAAAGAGTCCTCTCCTGCTGATGTTCAGGTGTATATCAGTATGTAGTGTCTCTACTTTAAAGAGTCCTCTCCTGATGATGTTCAGGTGTATATCAGTATGTAGTGTCTCTACTTTAAAGAGTCCTCTCCTGCTGATGTTCAGGTGTATATCAGTATGTAGTGTCTCTACTTTAAAGAGTCCTCTCCTGATGATGTTCAGGTGTATATCAGTATGTAGTGTCTCTACTTTAAAGAGTCCTCTCCTGCTGATGTTCAGGTGTATATCAGTATGTAGTGTCTCTACTTTAAAGAGTCCTCTCCTGCTGATGTTCAGGTGTATATCAGTATGTAGTGTCTCTACTTTAAAGAGTCCTCTCCTGCTGATGTTCAGGTGTATATCAGTATGTAGTGTCTCTACTTTAAAGAGTCCTCTCCTGATGATGTTCAGGTGTATATCAGTATGTAGTGTCTCTACTTTAAAGGGTCCTCTCCTGATGATGTTCAGGTGTATATCAGTATGTAGTGTCTCTACTTTAAAGAGTCCTCTCCTGCTGATGTTCAGGTGTATATCAGCATGTAGTGTCTCTACTTTAAAGAGTCCTCTCCTGCTGATGTTCAGGTGTATATCAGTATGTAGTGTCTCTACTCTAAAGAGTCCTCTCCTGCTGATGTTCAGGTGTATATCAGTATGTAGTGTCTCTACTTTAAAGAGTCCTCTCCTGATGATGTTCAGGTGTATATCAGTATTGAGTGTCTCTACTTTAAAGAGTCCTCTCCTGCTGATGTTCAGGTGTATATCAGTATGTAGTGTCTCTACTTTAAAGAGTCCTCTCCTGCTGATGTTCAGGTGTATATCAGTATGTAGTGTCTCTACTTTAAAGAGTCCTCTCCTGATGATGTTCAGGTGTATATCAGTATTGAGTGTCTCTACTTTAAAGAGTCCTCTCCTGCTGATGTCCAGGTGTATATCAGTATGTAGTGTCTCTACTTTAAAGAGTCCTCTCCTGCTGATGTTCAGGTGTATATCAGTATGTAGTGTCTCTACTTTAAAGAGTCCTCTCCTGCTGATGTTCAGGTGTATATCAGTATGTAGTGTCTCTACTTTAAAGAGTCCTCTCCTGATGATGTTCAGGTGTATATCAGTATGTAGTGTCTCTACTTTAAAGAGTCCTCTCCTGCTGATGTTCAGGTGTATATCAGTATGTAGTGTCTCTACTTTAAAGAGTCCTCTCCTGCTGATGTTCAGGTGTATATCAGTATGTAGTGTCTCTACTTTAAAGAGTCCTCTCCTGCTGATGTTCAGGTGTATATCAGTATGTAGTGTCTCTACTTTAAAGAGTCCTCTCCTGCTGATGTTCAGGTGTATATCAGTATGTAGTGTCTCTACTTTAAAGAGTCCTCTCCTGCTGATGTCCAGGTGTATATCAGTATGTAGTGTCTCTACTTTAAAGAGTCCTCTCCTGCTGATGTTCAGGTGTATATCAGTATGTAGTGTCTCTACTTTAAAGAGTTCTTTCCTGCTGATGTTCAGGTTCATATCAGTATTGAGTGTCTCTACTTTAAAGAGTTCTCTCCTGCTGATGTTCAGGTTCATATCAGTATTGAGTGTCTCTACTGTGACATGTCTCCATGCTTTAAAGTTCAAAGAGCCCAGTCTGCTCTGATTGGTTAGCTGGCTGGCTCTGTTGTGATTGGTCAACCACTTATAGAGATGTCCCACCCCTTAGCCTATCATGTACAATGTGTTGGAGCGCTAGCCAATAGAAACGCAAGTGTTATAGTGATGTCACTATAAACTTCCTCTGGAGGGAACATTTTAGCCTTTGCAGATGTACATACACACAAATCCATAGGACACACTACAGAAGAGGGAAAACCCCATAACATTGGTGCAAATTAATCTCTGAAATCTGAAATCATGTTTTATTTATTGTAAACGTCTCCTCTTCAGAGCAGCTGATCTGCAGGAACATTTTCATATCCAATAAAAAATGTTTACTTACATGAGTTGCGCATCTTCTCTCCTCATCAGAGCCAGCATCTATTGGCTGTTGTTCTGCTGTCAGATGTAATCCGTACCGTATAAAGCAAACACTAATCTCCCATATAATGCACTCGTTCTGGTCCTCTTCCCTGGTGGCACCCCTCATGGTGTGTGGTGGAGATAGCAGTGAGTATCAGCTGCAGTCAGCACATTCAGAATTAACTGTATAGCTGGCAAACTTCCAGTCAAAACTGCAGTCTGTCGGCCAAAGACACACAGCAGAAAACCCTCTTACAGCCCTGGGAGAAAACACGGGGACGGTTTCACCCTTTTTAGACCCGAGTGATTTGCAAAGATGAAGCCTGTTCTGTTTTGATTTTCAGTAATAATGAGGGTGTTTCATTTGATGGGAGACAGATTTATGGATGTTGCTTGTTCTCCAGGTTAACATTTGAAAACAATGCCTGGTTGCCAAAAAACGATCTTAGGACTTATAACTTTATTGATATTTTGGCAGAAGAGTAGTCGGCGGGGCCTCCAACGGCACAGGACATGGAGTTGGCAGGACCCCCAGCGGAACCTCCAACGGACCAGGACATTGGGTAGGGACTTGAGAGGGAACTTGAGAGGAGACTCGAAAGGGAACTCGAGAGGTGACTTGGGAGGGAACTCGAGCGAGGACTCGAGGGGGAAACTGAGGGGTGGCTTGAGCGGGGACTCGAGAGGAGACTTGAGAGGTGACTTGAAAGGGAACTGGAGAGGTGACTTGAGAGGTGACTCGAAAAAGGACTCCAGAGGGAACTCCAGAGGAGACTCGAGAGGGGACCTGAGAAGGAACTTGAGAAGGGACTCGAGAGGTGACTTGAGATGGTCGGTAAGCCGACAGGGCACAGGAAGCTGGCATCGGCCGAAGAGCCAGTCCTGGAGCCGAAACTGGAGTCGGGACCATGGCTACTGGGGCCGGTAGTGAAGCCGGAACCATGGCTGCTGGGGCCGGTACTGGAGCAGTCCGCAGGTGAGGGATCAAACGATTCATCTTTTCAGCTAGCTGTTGCAGCTTTGTAGAGATGTCTTCCTGAATCTCTGCCTGGCGTCCTCTCAGCTCTTGTATTCTCTGGGTGGTTATACCCAGCTGTTCCTCGTGGTGAAACATTCTTGCGCCTTGTGCTGACAGAGCGGCGTGAAGTGTTCTTGGGTCGGCTGGGTCCATAATGGTCAGTTCGTTCTGTTATGAACTCAGACACTCAGGATGTAGGACCCAATTGCACGACCCGGGAGACAGAGATAAAGTATTGGTAAGATACTTTATTTTCCAAAATCAAAAACGAAGATGAGCAAAAACTGGTCACTTTCGAATCTCTAGCTGAGATGACAAAAAAAATAAGAACAGAATGAAAATCTCTCACGTGGTGCAGAACAAAACTTTACAATAGCACGAAGAGAGCATAGACCTGAGACAAGACCTTCCATGGCAAAAGACAAAAACGAACTGACACCGAACATTGGGAGACATGGGAATTTAAACACAGGGTCACAGGTGGGAACAATCAGGGGCGGGGCTGACACTGATGAGCACAGGAGACACAGAAGGGGTGACAGGGGAAAACAATCAGACAACTAGACACACCAGGGAAACTAATAGTGATGGTGAGATGAAGCCTTATGAAGCTTTCCAGCCAATTGGTTCGCAAAAGGGTTCATCTCATGGGCTTCATTTGAACACAAACCCCCTGCTGGTCAAAGTGTGTAAAACAGGCAGATTGGACATCTCAACAGTGTGCTCTATCTCATACCGAGTCCCCAATGAGTAAAGCCTTAGAATAACTCTAAACAACGAACATTAAATCATATCTCCATGTTAACAATATTGTATTTATTCCAGTTGAATGATTGTGAATGAAAAGCCTAAGGAGGCTGCACATTGCAAAGAGGGATTTGTATTCCTTCATAATATTCATAAACTTAACCATGTTGTAGCCGGAGAAAGGCTAAACCATATCAAAGAATACATTTATTAATTATCTCATTTAGCTGTAGCTTTTATAAACAACAACAAATACGTATTGACGAGTCGTTGAACCAGGGACCCTGCGGTCGTGAGTTAACTGCTTTCCAGCTGAGCCGCAGCACACACACTAAAGCTCCCTCAAAACACTGCAACATATTTATTCATTTATTTATTCACGTTTTTATTCCTATATTTATTTATGCTTGTATCTATTTATACTTATGACATGTTCCGACCTCTATATGAGTGAGAGTCTGAGCTCTCTTGATTCCATCGTGTCCCCGGGTACAGGAGGGGTAATACGGTTCTTAGTATACATCCATGGGTATTATGAGCGTTGTGGTTCAACGGTTCAACCGATCTGAATCGCTTCGTGAAGCAGTCACGTGGTATCGACAGGCAGCGAGGCTTCGTTTGTCATCGATGACGTCACTGGCACAAAACGATACAAGCCTCGATACATGCTTCACAAAAAGCTTCGGGGATTACTCGACACACGCTCCGAAGCCTCGGCGCAATACGTACCATCACTAGAAACTAACGACAGACAGGAAAACACAGGGGAAAAGACCAGACAATACACAGGGAGGAAAACATGACAAGGAGAAAAGCAAAACACCCACTACCAGACACACAAAACTAAAAACGTGACACACAACACAAGAATCGTGACAAAAAGAAAGATCATTAAAGTGTTAATAGCTGTTTTTATGAAGTTGCTTCCCTTGTTTGAGATATTGGTTTCCAGAAAGCTGCTTTACTATGATTTTTGTAAATAATTTTGGGGGTAAATTGGACATTAAAATGTAAATATATTCACAATATTATATAAAAACTATTCTACATCTTCAGGTGCTCATGGGAAACGCGGTGTTGAGAATTTGTTTGCATCAGCTTTTCAGTATTGAAGAAGATCTGCAAGGCATTCAATTCTGTCTTAAAATTATATTATCCATTCATAAAAGTGTTGGTTGTGAGGAGGTCAAACAGGAAGCTGTATCTGGTGAGTTAAGTTATATTTGTACCATCTTTTTTCTTGAAAAACATAAATTGTTTTCCAGTCAGTAGTACGCTGTCATCTGCTGGAGGTTTTAGGTAATTTAAAGTATGATTAATATTAGGTTTTAAATTAAAGGTCACCTATCATGCTATTTTTAGACAATAGCATAGGTCTCAGATATATACAAATATATAAAAAACATGTCTATGAAGTGTTTTGCTCTAAATACCAAACAGATCACCCATTCTAGCCACGCCTCATATCCCTCTATTTCACTTCCTGTTTCAAAAGTGCTGATTTGGGGAATAAAGCTTTAAAAAAAAGAACATTTATTAAAATAAAAGGAGCGGGCTGAGCTCATGCGGGACCCGGCAGCTACTGTCTAAACGTGATGAAACGCCATATCATGGATTATCAAGGATCTGAAACAGTCTGGAGCTCAAAGGCTTTCTCTCTTGCCGGTTATACCACAAGGTGAGTTCCTTTCTACTTCCTGCTTCTTCACACACATGCTCTCCAGTACAGGTTAGCTCTGAGTGTTAGCGATGCTAATGTAAACACCGACCATATTACGTCCAAAACAGTCGGGCATTGTTTCTGATAGCAACGTTTCTGATTGGGCCGTGGGTCCACATTTCAGATATTACGTCATATCGGACGCAAATCTGGATCAACTCCGTTGTTCCCCGTTTTTAGAGATTTGGGTACGGAGGAAAAGAGAGAGGGTTTTATTTTCTGACACTGCGTGAGTTCCCTGACACACCGGGGACACATATTTATAGACAATACATCAAAAAGTGCATTTTGCATCATCGGTCCCCTTTAAAGGTGAATGTTATTTCAAGGATGATTTAATTGTAGACATTATTAAACCTTATGTCATAGTCTGCTCCATCATCCACCAGTAGTTTTCCATTTACCTGTCTCACCTGTTTTCCACACCCACTCGTTAACTCACTCTCTTTCTCTTCTGCACCCATTAGCTTCTGCCAGTATTTAAACTCGCACCTTACACACACTCTTTTCCAGATTATACTTTGCCTCATGCTTGTCTCTCCCGCGTTCAAAACTAGATTGCCTACCTGGTTCCGACCCTGCCTGTCCCCGACCTGCCTGCTCTGCATGTTTCCTGATCCTGCCTGGCCTGTTATCCGACCCTGCCACGCTGACCGCCTCGCTTACTCCCTGACCCTCTGCCTGTCCCTGACTCACCTTCTGCCCGCTGTCCTCCGGTGCGTTATACTGCCCGGTTGGTATTCCTCCGATCCAGTGGAATCTCCAATAAAGTATATTACCAATTCTCCTTGGTTTCTCGAGTGCTGCATTTGGGTTCTCCTTAAGATTGTGACACCTGATAGAGGAGCAGAGGCAATAGGTCACATGATTTGGAAGCTGTTGTAAATAAATTAGACGTTTCCATAAACAAATACAGTTTAATAACAAGATGTATTTGAAATAAAATAAACCCTTAAACCCCATAGAAATAGGTGTGCTATTAAAAATAGAAATCTGCAAGCTTTTAAACAGAGATTTTTCAATGAGAAAATCCCTGAATGTTTGTTCCAATATTCATAATTATTACAATAATTATAAAAGAAACGCCCTTTTCCTATAGAAAAGTGTGTGTTTTGAGTTTAAAAACGAATCATTGAGGAATGAAATCCAATTATGTGTCCAACTTGTTCAGTATCTGCCACAATTTGGTCACATCAAAAGGGAGCTACTGAAATAAGAATACGATTTCTTAATTATAAAATGCTTATTTATTCAAAACGATTTACATATAAAATTGAAAGAAATATGTTTTAATCCAATTAAAAAGAGTGGTCTCTAATTCTCTGTGTTGATATAATGTATGGGTTAGCAGTTCATGATATGGCAGCTATTGAAAAAAACAGCAATTAACTATTAACTCTATACATTTTATTTTTCAGTGATCAAAAAAGGTGTGCCACACAAGACATGTTTATTACATTTCTTTAGTGCGTTTTGTACTAATATGAGCAAGTTGGCACGGAGGGTATTTAAATTAACATTGTCTTTACATCTCACTCAAACAGTCACTTGTTGACAGTCCCTAACTAAAAGAGAAGCGCAGTGAATGTCTGTCGTTGTATATCCATCATAAACTAACTTTATAGCGGTGTTGAACCTTTTATCGTTTTATTATCCATCCGTCTTTTATTATCTCATGGACGTGATCAGAAGGGAATGAACCTGCACACATTGCCACGCAACCTATTTCAACTCTCTAGTCGCACAATTATATTATTTATGACGTAAAATATGGGATAACTAGATCCCTCGTATCCCTCCACACTCAGGAAATAAAGAAACGTTTTTTCTTTTTATTAATTAAATCCTGAGATGGTAGAAGTACTCAGATAAGTACACACATCTTCAAAGTATAATGTATTAAATAAATGTAGTGGAGTAAATAATAAGATTAGATAAGATGAGAAGTACTTTATTGATCCCAATTCGGGAAACTTATACATAAATAAATAACAATTTAGCTCATTTGAATTCCCCCCAAATATATTGAGGCTGAACCTGAACTTTGAATTCTCTGCTCCCATCATAATCTTGGCGATCTTGTTAAAATTGTGAATGCAGAATTAAAAATACTATGTAACTGGTTTGCAGTTAAAAAATTATCCCTTAATGTGGCCAAAACAAATTACATGTTATTCAATACAAAGTATGAGAGTAGAAATGACTGCATTATACGGATTTGCAACACAGAGATAGAAAAAGTTGGTGCATGTACATTTTTAGGACTGCTTGTTGACGAAAAACTCAATTGGAAGCACCATATCAATTATGTACAGACTAAACTGTCAAAAACAATAGATATTTTGTATCATACTAAGAACATTCTTGCAGAAAATATACTCTTTATAACAGTCTATTTCTCCCTTACCTTTACTACTGCTCCGAAATATGTGGAAACACGTACTCAACAAATCTACAAAAAAGAATAACATCCCAAAAAAAAGTATTACGAATAGTCTGTGGTGTTGGTAAATATGAACACACAACTCCCATATTTAAAAAAACTCAATCTATTAAAATGTGTTGAGATAGTACAGCTTAAAACAGTACTGATTATGCACAACATTTTCCATAAGAAAATGCCTAATAACATTCAAAAGCCGTTCCAAACCACAGCGTGAACATATGAATGTAAAAAAGGTCACTTGAAAATAAGTGTTCACAATGTTTATATGCAATTATGCATATATTATTATTATTCATTTGCCAAGTACATGTGTGTATATACCTATGTATATATTTATATATAGTATTTCCAAAAAAAGATAGTTGAAACTGCTATTGACATGTGCAGAAAATGACCCTTTATCTATATGCATTTATTGTTTTCCTGCCCTAACTTTTATTTAATTTTTTCTCCTGTTTTCTTTATTTCTTTGTACTCCTTCATTTCTATATTTCTTTGATGCAATAATGCCGCTGTATTAGGATGATGCACGGGAGGGCTACTTTCCACAAGCTATGCTTCAGCCCTCCCGCTTCTACTAATTTTGTTCATCTTTGTGTGTATGAATTAAACTTTTTTTGTTTTTCGGATGAATAAATAAAAAAAAAATAATACTTTCAGTTTGGGGCCCCCCGAGTGGCCGCGGGGGTCCTATGCCCCGCATAGTCCGCTCTATAGGAAGAAACGGCCCTGGGTGGAGTTTATAAATGACAAACGCACTACCTCTCTGCAATGCAGCTGTGTGTTTCCGAGCAGATCCTCACACATTTCACAGGAAGAATGCTTCTCTTGTTATTTAAACTTTATTTATTATGTTCCCGCCTTCACACTTTGACCGAGGCGACCTCAAAGCCTACAGCCAGGATGACCTTCACTCTCAGAGGTAGGAAACCCTCCGCATCCTCTACCCTGCCTGGACGCATGGGTCCGCGTTTAATATCGCGGGGATACACCAGGAGCAGGGTTGTCCTCCATGTTAATCTGGATCACAAGACGGGCACGAGAGAGCTGCTTTAATCTCTAAAGTGATTCTCTGGCGCCAAATGCAGAGGATTCATGCAGTTACTGTCCTTCAGGGTTTAATGTAAGAGGAAACCGTGTGTTTATAGAGGAACACATTTACATCAGCAGAGCTGGAGAAGTACTCAGATCTTGTACTTGAGTAAAAGTAGAAGTACTCAGATCTTGTACTTGAGTAAAAGTAGAAGTACTCAGGTCTCGTACTTGAGTAAAAGTAGAAGTACTCAGGTCTTGGGCTTGAGTAAAAGTAGAAGTACTCAGATCTTGTACTTGAGTAAAAGTAGAAGTACTCAGGTCTTGTACTTGAGTAAAAGTAGAAGTACTCAGGTCTTGGGCTTGAGTAAAAGTAGAAGTACTCAGATCTTGTACTTGAGTAAAAGTAGAAGTACACAGATATTGTACTTGAGTAAAAGTAGAAGTACACAGATATTGTACTTGAATAAAAGTAGAAGTACTCAGATCTTGGGCTTGAGTAAAAGTAGAAGTACTCAGATCTTGTTCTTGAGTAAAAGTAGAAGTACTCAGATCTTGTACTTGAGTAAAAGTACTCAGATCTTGTATTTGAGTAAAAGTAGAAGTACTCAGATCTTGTACTTGAGTAAAAGTACTCAGATCTTGTATTTGAGTAAAAGTAGAAGTACACAGATCTTGTACTTGATTAAAAGTAGAAGTACCAGAGTGTAGGAATACTCTGTTACAGTAAAAGTCCTGCATTCAAAAATGTTCCTCAAGTAAAAGTAGAAAAGTATTATTTATCATCAAAATATATATTTCACATCGTTCATCCAGAGAAGTAACTAAAGGTATTAAATACACGTAGTGGAGTAAAAGTACACCATTTACCTCTGAACTGTAGTGGAGTAGAAGTACAAAGTATAGCATACAATGGAAATACTCTAGTAAAGTACTTCAAAAGTATACTTAAGTAAATGTACTTAGTTACTTGACACCACTGTGTATTAGTAGCATCTGGATAAATTGTCTTGTATTGTCTCCCATGGGAGAATTGCTGCATCACATCGGTCTTTGTCCATTGTAGTAATACAATGCTGCATTGATTAGGAGTCAAAGGACCATATTACATTGAAGCTATTTAAAATAAATTAGACTTGCTAATGGGAAACTGGAATTCTCATTACAATATACATGGAAAAATAGAGAAAAATACTGCATTTCTATAAAAGAAGAGGCTTTTGGTTTGCCATCAATGTAAAAAAAACAAAAGGCAATCTATCAAGTGTTGAGATATTTACTGTACAAGTGAAATATTTGACCTTCTGGTAGCACTGGTGGGAAAAGCCAGAGGATCTCCAAACTTGTGGGGATGTTTTGTCAGAGAGCAGATAGTACGTGTACCAAATGTCGAGAAAATGCATCCAAATATACTTGAGATATTAAACAAAAAAGCTAAATGTAAAGTCAATGTAAGCACTGGACAAAAACGATGAATGCAATACTTGTTGAGGAAACACCCGTCTGAACCGAAGGGGCGGAGCAACATTTCCACTCACCGTTTGCTGTATATACTAAGGTGTGTTCAAGGTATGTATCCTTTAATATGTTGTGTTGCAGAGACCGCAATGAAGAGGTTCCCTCTCCTCGGACACCATGCCCCTGCAGGGATTGTTCTGGAAAAGGAGCCGAGCACGGTCATATCTGCTGAACAGAAACGCCTGAAATCATTCAACTTCCAAAACCCTCACGAGGTAACGTACATCTCTGACACCGTTTTGATGACATTAAGTCAATATCTGCAATCGAGTTATAGTGACTGACACCATAATGCATTTCCTTCTCCTCCCAGACTCCAGCAGAAATACATGTACCGTGGACAGAGTGCAACACAAGTGATTCTCAGCAGACGGTGAAAGCGGTAACAAAAAACAAAAGATGGAAGCAAAAAGCAGACGTTGGTGGGATTGGATTGTAAAACCACAAATACTCTTCTCGTTTAGGATTGCAGCTTTAACATTTATCTTGTCCAGAAGATGGAAGCTAACAAGTTGTTCCTGTGTGGAACCGATGGGGAGGGAACGGCATGCTGTGATATGGTGAGGTTCTGCAGGGAGTATGGTCCTGAGACGGGAGTGACATCCCTATGTGCGTGATACGCTAAGGGGCGGGAGAGGACTCTTTAAAGTAGAGACACTACATACTGATATACACCTGAACATCGGCAGGAGAGGACTCTTTAAAGTAGAGACACTACATACTGATATACACCTGAACATCAGCAGGAGAGGACTCTTTAAAGTAGAGACACTACATGCTGATATACACCTGAACATCAGCAGGAGAGGACTCTTTAAAGTAGAGACACTACATACTGATATACACCTGAACATCAGCAGGAGAGGACTCTTTAAAGTAGAGACACTACCTACTGATATACACCTGCACATCAGCAGGAGAGGACTCTTTAAAGTAGAGACACTACCTACTGATATACACCTGAACATCAGCAGGAGAGGACTCTTTAAAGTAGAGACACTACCTACTGATATACACCTGAACATCGGCAGGAGAGGACTCTTTAAAGTAGAGACACTACATACTGATATACACCTGAACATCGGCAGGAGAGGACTCTTTCAAGTAGAGACACTACATACTGATATACACCTGAACATCAGCAGGAGAGGACTCTTTAAAGTAGAGACACTACATACTGATATACACCTGAACATCAGCAGGAGAGGACTCTTTAAAGTAGAGACACTACATACTGATATACACCTGAACATCAGCGGGAGAGGACTCTTTAAAGTAGAGACACTACATACTGATATACACCTGAACATCAGCAGGAGAGGACTCTTTAAAGTAGAGACACTACATACTGATATACACCTGAACATCAGCAGGAGAGGACTCTTTAAAGTGGAGACACTACATACTGATATACACCTGAACATCAGCAGGAGAGGACTCTTTAAAGTAGAGACACTACATACTGATATACACCTGAACATCAGCAGGAGAGGACTCTTTAAAGTAGAGACACTACATACTGATATACACCTGAACATCAGCAGGAGAGGACTCTTTAAAGTAGAGACACTACATACTGATATACACCTGAACATCAGCAGGAGAGGACTCTTTAAAGTAGAGACACTACATACTGATATACACCTGAACATCAGCAGGAGAGCACTCTTTAAAGTAGAGACACTACATACTGATATACACCTGAACATCATCAGGAGAGGACTCTTTAAAGTAGAGACACTACATACTGATATTAACCTGAACATCAGCAGGAGAGGACTCTTTAAAGTAGAGACACTACATACTGATATACACCTGAACATCAGCAGGAGAGGACTCTTTAAAGTAGAGACACTACATACTGATATACACCTGAACATCATCAGGAGAGGACTCTTTAAAGTAGAGACACTACATACTGATATTCACCTGAACATCAGCAGGAGAGGACTCTTTAAAGTAGAGACACTACATACTGATATACACCTGAACATCAGCAGGAGAGGACTCTTTAAAGTAGAGACACTACATACTGATATACACATGAACATCAGCAGGAGAGGACTCTTTAAAGTAGAGACACTACATACTGATATACACCTGAACATCAGCAGGAGAGGACTCTTTAAAGTAGAGACACTACATACTGATATACACCTGAACATCAGCAGGAGAGGACTCTTTAAAGTAGAGATACTACATACTGATATACACCTGAACATCAGCAGGAGAGGACTCTTTAAAGTAGAGACACTACATACTGATATACACCTGAACATCAGCAGGAGAGGACTCTTTAAAGTAGAGACACTACATACTGATATACACCTGAACATCAGCAGGAGAGGACTCTTTAAAGTAGAGACACTACATACTGATATACACCTGAACATCAGCAGGAGAGGACTCTTTAAAGTGGAGACACTACATACTGATAGGAACCTGAACATCAGCAGGAGAGGACTCTTTAAAGTGGAGACACTACATACTGATATACACCTGAACATCAGCAGGAGAGGACTCTTTAAAGTGGAGACACTACATACTGATATACACCTGAACATCAGCAGGAGAGGACTCTTTAAAGTGGAGACACTACATACTGATATACACCTGAACATCAGCAGGAGAGGACTCTTTAAAGTAGAGACACTACATACTGATATACACCTGAACATCAGCAGGAGAGGACTCTTTAAAGTAGAGACACTACATACTGATATACACCTGAACATCAGCAGGAGAGGACTCTTTAAAGTAGAGACACTACATACTGATATACACCTGAACATCAGCAGGAGAGGACTCTTTAAAGTGGAGACACTACATACTGATATACACCTGAACATCAGCAGGAGAGGACTCTTTAAAGTGGAGACACTACATACTGATATACACCTGAACATCAGCAGGAGAGGACTCTTTAAAGTGGAGACACTACATACTGATATACACCTGAACATCAGCAGGAGAGGACTCTTTAAAGTAGAGACACTACATACTGATAGGAACCTGAACATGTACATAATAAGGAACATTTGCAGCTTTCACACATAACCGGGTAAAACTAGAATAAGGCGGCAGCACAAAAGGTCCTCTTTGAAATAGGTACGATCTAATGAACACATGACAATATCAAATAATTACATTTCAGATTACAGTTACATATCAAACTTTAAGAAGTCCCAAGACCTTTAGTGTATTTAAGTTTTGATATTTTCATAGTTGATGTTGTTGTTGACTCCCTGATACACATGCATCGTGTGTCGGCTTCAGGCGGCCATCGCTGGGAGAGCTTCACTTCTCATGTGTCTCTTCTTCTTCTTCTTCTTCTTCTTCTTCTTCTTCTTCTTCTTCTTCTTCTTCTTCTTCTTCTTCTTCTTCTTCTTCTTCTTCTTCTTCTTCTTCTTCTTCTTCTTCTTCTTCTTCTTCTTCTTCTTCTTCTTCTTCTTCTTCTGTCTCACAAAAAAGTAAATTAACTTCTGCTTTTATTAACTGTGAGATGCACCAGATTTTGTTCACTTGGTATACTAAGTCTCTAAATAATATCTGTTTCGCACAATGTTTTCTGTCTGTTTCCCTGTAGGATGTATCAGAGAAGACCCCCAGGTGCATGTCCTCTGCAAAGATCCAGAACATAAAGAAGAGTATACGGGGTTTCATCATAAAGGAAGGAGAACCAGCCGCTCTCGTGGGTGGGTTTCCGTACACAAAGCGCCTCTGCTTTCCTAAACTGTATTTAGTTTATGCATACTTGGTACTTCTAGTTAAGTTAGATATTGAATGCATGTCTTTCAAGTCCACACTGGGATATTGCTTCTTTTAAGTAATATTTAAATATCTTAATTCTTCTTTCACCACTGATACAGATATAAGATGCGAAATGATACGAGTACAAATATTAAGACACGATACATGGAAAACAAACATCACATAGCATCTAGGGATGCCAGCGATTATTCGAATATTCGCTACAGTCTCCATAATCGAATATTATTTTTAAAAATCGATTTTATTTATATATATATTTTTTATTATTTATGTTTTTTTCTGACTTAGTTTCAACCAAAATATATATATAAATATATATATGCTAATAATAGTAATAGTATTAATAATTGTAAATGGCCATTGGTCACACCACCAGTTTGTTTTACTGTAAACTTGGAGGAAGCCTGTGTGCAGAGCAGACTGCTGCTGCAGCACGCTACACACCGACCCCGCCCCCACCCCCCCTCTCCCTCACACCGACCCCGCCCCCACCCCCCCTCTCCCTCACACCGACCCCGCCCCCACCCCCGCCCCCCCTCTCCCTCACGCGTGCGACTAACGATGAACAAAGCGGCAGGTAAAAAGAGTTCCTCCTTGTGGAACTACTTCGAACTTACAAGTCCGAAGGAAGTTAAATGCAAGCTCTGCGAAACGACGTTGGTCTATCACAACTCAACCTCAACAATGCGTTGGCATTTGTGTGCGCAGCACGTCAAAGCGGTTACAGAGAAAGACGCAGCACAGCCGGCCATTACCAACTTCACTTCAAGGCCACGTCGTTGTGATGACATGCTTGTTTGTTGTTTGTACTGTTAAAAATGTTCTAGTAAAGAAAACAACGGGGGTCGAATAATCGATTATTATTCGCCAGGGCTGCCGAATAATCGATTTTGATCATGGTCAGTTTCTGGCAACCCTAATAGCATCATGATTATCCTTTTTAATATTCACTCTCCACTCCCTCTTTGTCAGAGGACAGATAGTATGCTTACCATCCAAATTTACTTGAGATATTAAACAAAAAAGCAAAATGTAAAGTCAATGTTGGCACTGGAGGAAAACGGTGAACGTGAAACAATTAATGCAATATTTGTTGAGAAATATCTGTCTGTGCCGAAGTGGAGCAACACTTCCACCCACTGTGTAATGTATACTAAGATGTGTTCAATTAAAGTTCGACCTTTGCACACCCATTGTTTATCCTCCAACATGTTTTATTGTAGAGGGTGCAATGAGAAGGTCTCCACTCCTCGGACACCATGTTATCTTAACACTTCTTTCACCACTGATGACGATACGAGGACAAATATTAACACACGATGCAAGGAAAACAAACATGACGACGATACTTTTTAAAATGTATCTCCCTCTGTCTTCACACTCCTATTCAATCTTCTAAACAAGTCTTGCTGATCAGAAAGCACTTCTTCATACAGGAGAGACTGCAGGTCATTTAGAAAGGGCATCATCAGGGCAAACCAAAAGCCCCTCGATGGTGTTGTGATGTCTTTCTAATGTGTGTGCAGAATCAGCAGACAGTAACCTCTACGTCACACACTCTGGATCTCGAGGCGATGTTGGCATCCACAGGTTTGGGTGGAACAGAGTTGGACCCACGATGCACGATAGAGGTAAAGGCCTCGAGATGTTGGGTTAATTAAATGATGTTAACCCAGATTATTCGACTCGTATTGACTTCCCGTCTTCAGAGCAGCACTATGTGGGTTTGGTGCCCAGCGGACGGAGAGACGACCCCCTGCAGGGCAAAGTGTTCGGCTTCTATAAGGAGAAGAACAAAGATCCAGGCCTGGACAGTGATATGTGGATCCCCTTTGTGACCCGAGTGTGCATGGTAAGACCCGCAGGACTAAATAATAAGGATTGCATATTTAATTTGTAATGTTTGAAGCTAGATTTCAAGAATAGAAACACTCTTTTAGAAGCAGATATGTGCACAAAATAGCTTGGGTTGAAATTGAAGCCATAAAGAGTGTTGAGATCAGTGGTCGTGAAGAGGAAGTTGATTTTTTTTTTCAATCTTTTTAAAAATAACTTCCTAATTTCCTGTGAAACTACTTACCTCAAAATATACCCTCTCTCTTACTGTGTCATGTTTAAAAATGTCTCCTAAATACAGTACGCTAGAATTGCAATAAAACAAAAACCCTCTGGTCAGTCAGAGGACATTTGTGTTACTTCTGCCCCCTTGAAATAACCTGTTGATCTTTTTTTACAGTCAAACTATGTTTTCTTCTTGTTCTGCTAAGCACTTTGGGCTGCTTTGTGCATGAAAGGTGCTATACAAATAAAGTTTATTATTATTATATTCATTATAGGGCTGCACGATATTGGAAAAAACTGACATTGCGAGATTTTCTTCAAAATACAGGAATTGAAGAAAAGACAGTTTACTTTTTTCTCGCAAACCATCCTTTCTTGAGCTGTAATGCTTTACAATTGGTATTTTTTTCGAACTATATTTAACCGGATGAAGGATTTCAGTCACGGACGTCTGGATCTTAAAGGTGGGGTAGGTAAGTTTAAGAAACCGGCTCGAGATCGCTAGAATTTGAAAATACACAACCGGAGAAAATCTGCCACTTCCTTATAGAGCCCCTCCCCCAACACACACGAACGCGACCAATGAGGGCACGAGATAAGTCTGTGCCCCGATGGAAGGCTGACAGGCAGGTAGGCCATCCAATCCGATTGGTTGTACTTTTTACAGTATTACGGCTTCTACAGATGACATTTTTGTATGGATTTTTTGTCAAAGCACTTCAGATATTCATTGCTATCGGGATGTTTAGAGCATTCCATGGAATATAACAAAAAGTGTATCATGAGCCGGTTTCTGAAACGTACCTACCCCACCTTTAAGTTATCAGAGCAACAAGCTGAGCTAGCTCGGTTAGCAGCGCCGAACTGCCCTGGAGAAACACATGAAACGACTTTATTCAGTGTTTTTACCTTTAATCACCGGGTCCGTTGGCTTTGGAGATTTGCTGTCACTCACTCGAGTACCCCTGACATGAGAGCCGCGCAAGTTTTCCTTTTGTAGCAAGCAGCAAAAGAATTGTAACATGACGTGTTTGAGTTCATTTGCCTACTTAATATGGCACGTCCTAAAAAATGTTTGAACATTTGAAAATGCGATGTGAATATTGCCACGACGCGATATATCGCGCTGCCCTAACTCATTATATACGCTGCTAATTACTCATTAGCCGCGTTCACACTGCGGTACTTTTCCCACAAAGGTTCATGCGAACTCTTTAGTTCGCATGAACTAAGTACAGATCGCGTTCACACCGGAAAAAGTCCCTGGGGGTGGATTAGGCAAATGAAGCCGCTGGTCACTTCTTCTTCTTCTGCTTTGGGTTTACTGGCAGGCCGCAAACCACTTCACGGCGTATACTGCCGCCCGGAGTCCCCGGCCGGAAGTCCCCGGAGTTGGGGAAGGCCCCAGTAGAAGCTGCTGGGAGTCCCAGCAGCTTCTACTGAAGCCTTCCGAGTAAAGAACGCCGACACCTCCTCATCTCCACCGCTCCCATGTTTTATTGTGTGTTGCCATAAGTTAGTCTCTCTGCGTTTCTGCGCTGGGCTAATGCTAATGCTAATAATGCTAATGCGAGGATAATAAAATGGCGGCTTCACAAAACTTTTTGGGAGTTTTACGGGGCGTGGTTTGCAATCCGCCCAGCCAATCAGGAATATAGCTCTTTTCTCAAAAAAGAGCCGCTCGAAAGGGGGTAACAAGCGGGGTAACAAGGTTCGCATGAACTACTTTTAGTACCGGCTCTTTTTGGTGTGAACGCGATCATGAACTAAATTCGCATGAACCTTTGTGGGAAAAGTACCGCAGTGTGAACGCGGCTATTGCATGTGCATTTTGATCGAGTAATCAATGCATTTTCTTCCAGGAAGATCGTGGCGGTCCGAAGAACTTTCTGCAGTTCAGTTGGACGTCCCAGATGAACGCCCGGCTGTTCTGCGGAGAGCCTGAGAGCCGAAGGCATTTCTCTGAGCTGGTGGATGTAGCGACTGTGGAGAGAGAGCAGTGGGAGGACACCAGGGTCTATGCACTCTTCAGAAATGAATGGTAGGAACTCGTTATCATGCATTCAAGTGAGGGATAAGGCATGTTTATTTATATAGCCCCTTTCAACACAAGGCAATTCAAAGTGCTTTACAAAATGAAAGACAGTAAGAAACATTTTATCAAATGGCATTTAAAAACACTAATTTAAAAGCAAAGATGATAAAACATGAATAACAAGGAACATGCATTTAAGTTTCAGAGCAGTGAGAGACACGCATCTGAAATGTTCAGCTCTGACTCAATCATCGCTCACTTTTGAGCAGAAATAGTTTTCTATGACCTCACTTCCTTCCACTTTTTAACTTGTCCGTTAGTTATTTCACGCTAAACTAACGCGCCTTTGGAAAACTCTAATCTGACCCCATGGTACCTTTTAGTTTTCACCAAAACTATTCCTCTTTTTTAAATGCACATTAGTTTACCTTGTCTCTATATTACTTTTTAAAGGATTTAGTTGATTTTAAGTCGATCGTATTGCTTACGCTAACGGCTGTTCACATCTTCTTTACCATTAACCAGTTTTCAAACACAAACCAGAGCCCAGAGCCTTGTTCCTGGTAGTGTTTCCTTCCTGTCTTCTTCTTCTGCTGTTCCTCCAAGTGGTTCCTTAGCAACCAGAATAAAGTATTCAACTCAATATGCACAGAAGCTACAGCATAGTTTTGGCCATGGAAATCTGAAGTCCCAGGATCCTCCCAACAATTCAATGCACAAACGATATACCTAAGACTTATCGTACCAATACTGCAATAAGTAATATACATAAAACAGTGCAAGTTAAATGCAGATATATGTCAACGATATACATAAAACGAAGCAAGTGTATATACTTGGGTAACCTTTGCACGATCCGAACCAATTTTTCCTGACATACAATCCATATTTGACTCATGACTACATTTCCACAGTCACCAGCTTAAAGTCGGCCACAGTGTGAGAGGTGAAAAGCCAGCATGACTTTGCGGCTACAGCAACGTAACTTTAACTGACGGCAGCACTAACCAGTCTTTAAACGCTGCCAGAGCCCAGACCTCGGTCCCGTTCGTGTTGACTTCCTGTCTGTCTTCTTCTGTTGATTTGTCCGTCGTCCAGCTCTCTGTCCTCTAACCTCTTTCCTTCTCTTCACCCTCTTTTTCTTTTCTTTACTGAGGACAGTTTAGCTGTCATGAATCCAACGTTTCCTGCTCTCCAATTAATATAAAAGTGAGTATAGTATACAGGACTTCTTTCTGCGGATTGATATGACTGCACAAAGTCTGTTCTGCTTAGCAACGGTCTGTTAATGAAAATTAACAACCTCTGGAATGTTTAAATTGACCAATCAGAATCGCCGTGTCATAAGAAAGGATATTATATAGTAAAATGCAGAAATGGGTAAAATATATGTAAAGCAGAGTAAGATTCAATACAAGTAGAATATAAAATGAAATACTAAGAACAGTTTATATGGACTCGAGTCACCTGGCATGATCCTAACCAACCCATTTGACTACACGTCCAGCACCATCAGATGAAAGTCCGCCACAGTGGTGAGAGCGTGACTCTGCTGTGGTGTATTTTATTAAAACTGCAGAGTCATTGCTTATGTCAGCTCAATTAACCAAAAGTAAACAACCACCCTGGTGTGAACTTCTTTCTGCGGATTGATGTCAGTGACACTTTGATGTCATGGTGGTCCATGAGATCAACGTTTCACTGACATATGCACAAAAGAGTTTCTTGGCTAGTTCCTTGTTCCTAATCTTGGTTTCCGTATGCTCAGCTGTCTCACAACGTTTAACTGACCTCCCACAGTTCCCTGTTGCTGCAGGTGTGTGAATCAGCTGATGAGTGTGTGTGTGTATCTGCAGGGGGATGAGTGCGGTGTGTGTCTACACCATAAAAGACATTGAACGCATCTTCACAACGTCCACATTTAAAGGCAAAGTCGCCCAACCCCGCAGGTCCAGAGCGGTATGTGTCAACAACAACTGAAATAACAACTTTAAGAAAGAGTTCCGGTATCCTTATAGCTGCTAGCTTTCGAACTATGTGCATGAATACAGACACAAAGTAAAGATCATGATAATTCTTGGATCATTTTGACTTTTGATCTTTTGAAATCAGAACCATTCATATGTTAAAATAACTTTACATTTAAAAAAAATGCATAATCATTGTTCTCTTTTTGTTGTTATTTTAAAACCGCTATGTGTAGAAATCACCCACTTTGTACAGCGGCTGCATCAAACAGCAATGCATCTCATCCTTGGTTTTAATGAACTGTATGCGTCTAATTTGATTGTAGCCATTCAATTAATTGTAAAATATCTAAGGTACAATTTTTTAAAAGGGTTTTTATTTAGAAATTAGAAGTTAACGAAAACATGTACCCATGAGACAATATGACGGTGACACTGTGTAACTGAATCTCCAGCATTTAAAGAAACTTTTAAATCTTCGGTTATTAATCGCTACAATTGAAGAGGCAGTTTTTTGTCTTCTTCTGAAATCTAGAAACACAATCCTACTTTACTCAGAAAGCGAGCGAGGCGTAGCAACAGTAGGTGACCCGTCATTAAACATGTGCCGTAACTTCCTATCCCCCTTCAGTGCGTCCAGGACAGCGGCACCATTCACATGGACGTCCTGAGCCAGATCAAGGACAACTCGGAGATGGAGGAATGGGTTCGGCCCGTCGATAACTCCGGTCCGATTCTCTTTAATCATCACAACTACACGCACATCTACGTTGACGACTCTCGGAACAACGGGAGCGATACACACACCGTGCTGTACCTCTCTCTACGTGAGTACTGTGCATCTAAGAAAACACAAGATGGGCCTTTATTTTAATTTGTTACATTTATTGTATTTTAAACATCGGAAACACATACAGTCACATTCAGGGAGGACTCTCAGATTGAAATGAAATGGGACCAAATCAAGTAAAGGAATGAGAATAAGCAAAACAACTTTAAATAATATATAAACAACTAAAACACATATTAGGGCTGAACGATTAATCGATTTGAAATCGCGATTTGAAATGATGCGATTATCAATTCAAAGCCTGCCATTTTTTCTTTTTTCTTGTGTGTCCGTCCTCCTCACCAATCAGAAGTGCTGTGCTCCACATGTACCAGCCATTGTTAACCAATCAGAAGTGCTGTACTCCACATGTACCAGCCATTGTTAACCAATCAGAAGTGCTGAGCTCCACATGTACCAGCCATTGTTAACCAATCAGAAGTGCTGTGCTCCACATGTACCAGCCATTGTTAACCAATCAGAAGTGGCCCTTGATAGAAGGTGATAGACAGATTGATCCAATCACCTGCCAAGTGCTTCTGAAGGTGCCTGCCCTTTCCAAATGGCTTCCAGTGGAGCTTCAGATGGTTTCTGAGTCAGGTTAGTGACGCTCCATCACGTGTTTCTATCACAGGGAGAATCTGAAGCTGGAGCTTGACTTTAAAGCAAACCAACGGAAGTTTCATGTAAGTTTAGTTCTTCCACTCGTAGCTCGGGCTGCGGGGTGCTAGAGACGGGAGCACGTTGATGCGACCTTCCGAGCCGGAGATATGGCCGCATTTTACTATAAACTTCCGTCGGGTCGCTTAAAAACAAATATCGCAAATCGAATCCCAATATCTGTCAGAAAAATCGCAATTAGATTTTTCCCCAAATCGTGCAGCCCTAACACACACACACACACACACACACCATAGTAAAATAGATAATATACCTTAATATGTACAACAATTAAAGAGACAAGTATAAAGCGTAAATCATTTAGAGATAGTTATTATTATTCATTATTCTTGATCAGTGTTTGACATTGATACATTTCCGCTAGATCACTCTCCAGGAAAAGTGTCCCCTATTTCCTTAAAAGTATTTACTCTCCCTTTTACCACATAGGTGAATTATTCCAAAGCGAGACAGGATGCCGGATGGACTTCTGTTGATCCTCGTAGGGAGATGCAGGCGTTAAAGCAGCGACAGAATGACGAGTACACGTGACGATACACCGGTTGTTCCAAATAGCTGCTATACTGGAAGAAAAAAGCATTTAAACAACCTTTGTTTTACATTTCAACAACAAGAAGACTTGGCAGCTGTTACAAAGACTAATTACTATAACTAGAGTCGGAACAAGACTGAACAAGACTCAGTTTAGAGACTGATGACCTGTAGTTGAACCAGGAAGAGATGTACAAGGAGGACATGTAATACCCAGATTGGATACCCTGCCTCTCCAGATGCAGGACTTTCAGAAAGACCTGCAGCGCTTTGGATGAACGTCTGAGAGAAACTCCTTCAGGTGCCACTGGATCCGTAAGAGAGGCCGTTCGTGTTGTTCGTGTTGGAGTTGTATTGTTATTTCGCACAAGATGTGAGGAGAGCAACACGGGGAATCTCATGAGCAGTTTCTATTTCACTTCCTTAAATAACACAATATGTGAATCATTGACTTTGGCCTTGTTTTACTCCTGAACAACAAGATGAAGACATGTGCGACTTACATTCAAACCCATAACACAGGGGGTAAAGACATGCCTGCAGTATATCATCAGATAATAAAGAGACTCAGTGTCTTCCCGTTGAGTAGGCGAACACAGCACAGTAGGCCTCGGGTCATAATTGCCGTCCCTCAGGCCACCTACAGAGAGCCTGAGTTCATGTGGATTAATTGATAGTGTTTGCAGCTTTTGGTTGATCTGGTTTAGTGGAGCAGGCGTCGAATGAATACGCTGAGTATAGATGGATGAGATAGTTTCCACTTGGCCTAGTGCCGGCTAGCGGGTCCTAATTCACAGTTTTTCTGGCCCCATCAAATCGTGGTTCTCGGGCCAGGAGCAACCGGGCTGAGTCGGGCTGAGCATGCTAAACTAGAGAGAGAATCGCTGGCTAGGGAGCTACAACTACAACAAGATGGACATATGTTACCGTGATTTAATTGTAATACACGTTTCAAAATGATGAAGTAACGACACACTGATACCGGTTAGTAAAAACCATGAACTAATGCTTTGACGAGTCTGCAGACAGACGGCAGGCGGAACACCTGCGTGTTTTCTAAATGGAGATCGGCTAAGCTAACGTTATATATGCTCCGACCGTCCACACTCACAGCAACGGCCTACAGACATAAATAAAGCAGCGCCTGTGTTCTCCATGACACAGGCAGTCTGTGGTTTGGACTGGTTTCACTTCTGTCTAGTTTGTGAACAGAGATGAGGAGCTGTGAGCTCTGAGTGCTAACCGCTAACGGCTGTGTTGTTTTTCTGGGGTTCTCATTGAAGATGACGTCACGGCTCCGCCTACACTGCGTTACTATAGTAACCAGTTCCTAAACTGTAATGGAAGCGAGGCATAAAAGTGAGCCGGGCCTAACCAGGCCTAACCAAACCGAGCGAAACGCGCCATTAGATCGTAATCCTAACACTGGCAATGATTGATCTTGTACGTCAAGGTAACCAGTGAAGTGTGGAGTCTCAAACTAAGTTCGATTCCTTTTCTTAAGTTTCTCCTCCTTTGAAGTTTGATAACAGAGAAAAGGAGGTTTGAAATCACAATCTGACCTTTTCTGCCATCTCTTACATCTTTCGACGCCGACAGGGACCCAAATGTCAATTGCTGTGACCGTATCTCTTCGGAGAGTCAAGGTGCTTTTTGTCCCACAACCTCACCTTTAAAGCGCTGGTGTGACCTTAAGCGCCCCAAACATGACACATCTCTGGGGTAACATGATGTCTGACTAACGGTGCGATGGCGTCTTGCCTCCTAGGATTCATTTGCAGGGTTTGGTAGATCTGCTTTGGTGTCGAATGAACTCCCTGAGAGCAAACGGGTAGCTGGAAGAGATGGCTCTATTACTCATAAACCATCATGTCCTGTTCCCTCTCCTCTTGCGGCTACACATTCCCTCCGACCACTGCGTGGGCTTCGATGGGCGAGTCATCGGGATGTGGGGAAACGGGAGTGTTCTTTTATGGGTGTGTTTCACATGTTTGGATATTTCATCATCGTTCCTGTTTTCCTAACAGATAAGGGAGACATCCATAAGGTGGTGCAGAAGGAGACCGAGACCTTCGTCATCGCTGAGTATCAACCTTTCCACCACAGACACCACATCCTCCGCTTCCTCCTCCACCCCCCCACTGTGAGTCATAAGAAGCAGAGTGGGAGTGGTTATCGTGAGTGGGCAAGGATGACATAATATAGAGGTCAAACCAGGTCAGATTTATAATGAAAAGATGTTTTATTTTTACATGTCCCTGGAGAAGCAACACAAGTCTTTCTTATAACGGATTTCTTTACATCGATTATTACTTGAATGAGTCGCATGTCATTGTTAAATGGGATCTAGCAGACTATTTGCATCTTATTGGGTACTATTTATATTTCCTGTATTACTCTTTAAACCCCACTCATTTCCGAGGTCAACACGAAGAGGAATACATGGTTGAACATGTGAATATAATATAATATAAAAGCTTAAGAAGTTAGGAAATAAAAAAATACGCATTGTCTTTATCTTAATACCCAATAAGTTAGAAATAATATAAGATTATTAGATTAGATATGGCCGATTCTGCATCATTAATACCCTTTTACTTGTGGTATGTTGATGCTAATACCCATGCACTTTTACTAAGTACGTTTAAAAAAAAAATTTTTTTAAAAATGAAAAGTA
This sequence comes from Pseudochaenichthys georgianus, assembly GCF_902827115.2. Lineage (NCBI taxonomy): Eukaryota > Metazoa > Chordata > Actinopteri > Perciformes > Channichthyidae > Pseudochaenichthys > Pseudochaenichthys georgianus. The sequence goes on along the minus strand of NW_027262720.1, from coordinate 334,895 downwards.
TTTGTACACTGTTATTGCTTCTTAATACTTCTTTCAGTCCGGACACTTTCTAATGACTTTGTCTTCTTCTTTGTTACAATACCCCCCCCCCCCCCCCCTCTGTACTGTGTCTTCTAGATGAAGCTGTATTTGACCTCCAGGACTGAGCTGGTGCAGCTGGATGTGGGAAACTGTCCCCAGTACGGAGACAGCTGTGGGGATTGTGTCCTCTCCAGAGACCCCTACTGCGGCTGGAACGGCTCCCACTGCACCCCCCACGCTCAGTAAGACCCCCATCGTTACACACCTATGGGCGTTTAAAGGTCTCCTGTCATACTGTTTCTCATCCATATCTCACAGGTCTCAGATATATACAGAACCTGTCTCTGATTGGCTGAAACACCAAACGGAGCATTACCCATAATCCCCTCTGTTTCAGCCCTGTTTCCAAAGTGCTGATTCTCTGTCTGTTACTTTAGATGAAAATAAGGAGCCCCTCCCCACGCCCCTCTGAGAGACATTTGGTTACAAAGAACTCAGTGGGAGATTCAGGTGATAAGGGGGGGGGGTACCTTGGTTGCTGATTGGCTAATGGTTACACAAGACAACACATCGTTATGACATCATACAGGGTTCCCGCAGGGTCTTAAAAAGTCTTACATTTGATAATCAGAATTTAAGGCCGTAAAAAGTCTTAAATATGATCCACAAAATGAGAAAGGTCTTAAATACGATGGGACGTGAAAGGTACCTCTGTAAGTAATCACTAACTTTGCACCCCCCCGGCCCCTTATCAGAGAACAGCCAGCTCGTAACCTAGCAACCAAGCTTCAGCTAGCGAGAGCACGCTCGTGAACCGTTGCGCCGGTGTTATCCGTGCCCGCCGAGATATGCGTGCACCTCACAGCGTAAAGCAAAACGTCCCAGACATTTCAATGATCTGTTCGGTTTGGAAACACTATCGTTTCCTTTGGGAGGGCGTGCGTAACACGGCCTGACGCCGGAGCCTCGCTGCGGGGAAACTTTTGCGCTGTTCCGAGTTTGTTCTAATCCGTCAAAATGACTGGCTTTCAGATTTCTCCGTCATTGTTAAATAAAATCCGTCATAGACTGAAAATATTCGGTTAACACGACGACTGCCTCCGGGCGACGTTTGGGTGGGTCCACACACACACACACACACACACACACACACACACACACACACACACACACACACAGGTTGTTAACAGTAGTAACACGTAAGGTGTATATCTGCTATAATTGACGAAGCGCTCCAACATGTACTGAATCTTTCTAAGTCCGTAATTCACCTGATTCACGCCTCAGGAATGTCGGAGAAGTAGTCTTTCGACAATCCTGCTTACAGGTAAACAAACAAAAGGTCACCTCCTTGCCAGAAGCAGTGATGGGGCAACAAGTTCACTCAGAGTGCAATAACTGGCTGCACCCACCTTTGCGTCATCACTTCCCGTAGTGAGCACCTCTGATCAGAGTCATGTTGTTCAAACGAGTCATAACTCGACCTTCCACTCGAGTAAAAAGAGAATTGTGTATATTGTAAATGGTCCAAGCAAGATCGATATTAAGAGTCTGTCTAGGCCATTGTCACCAATCAGTAAAAGACAGTTCAAAGGATGCTTTGTTATTTCTACTCACAGACATTACATTTCTGAGGTCTCTTACTTACTGCCATCATTTTCATTTCTGAGGTCTCTGAACACGACTGGGTCGATTCTGCAACCCAACTGGGTCAACACCGGATGTTCTACCAGAACCGATGTTAGTTAGAAGGTGTGTGTGTTTCAGTAAAGCCGTACACACATGGCTGTGAGGAGTTGCTGCAGCCAATCAGCAGAGCTCAGCGTCACATGGTGTTGTTGTTCTGAACAGACGCTCAGAACCCGTAACGTTGGCATTTTTCTTTCACAAAAAAGTACCTAATGTTGACGGGGAGTAAATGTTATCAATAAATAAAATATGTAATTTTTTTTGCAGAACTTGATATCTATCAGGAAATAGAAGTGAAGTAATCTCTTGAGGTTGTACACATTTAGCGTGTAGTCTATCAACGATCTGATCATGTGACATGATAAGAGGGTTGCGTCTAAACAAGAAACGTCGTTCTGATAACTTTTAATATAACACGTATAAGGGACATAGAAGAGGAGAGACACTACACACTGATATACACCTGCACATCCGCAGGAGAGGACTCTTTAAAGTAGAGACACTACACACTGATATACACCTGCACATCCGCAGGAGAGGACTCTTTAAAGTAGAGACACTACACACTGATATACACCTGCACATCCGCAGGAGAGGACTCTTTAAAGTAGAGACACTACATATTGATATACACCTGAACATCAGCAGGAGAGGACTCTTTAAAGTAGAGACGCTACATACTGATATACACCTGCACATCAGCAGGAGAGGACTCTTTAAAGTAGAGACACTACATACTGATATACACCTGAACATCAGCAGGAGAGGACTCTTTAAAGTAGAGACACTACTTACTGATATACACCTGAACATCAGCAGGAGAGGACTCTTTAAAGTAGAGACACATACTGATATACACCTGAACATCAGCAGGAGAGGACTCTTTAAAGTAGAGACACATACTGATATACACCTGAACATCAGCAGGATAGGACTCTTTAAAGTAGAGACACTACATACTGATATACACCTGAACATCAGCAGGAGAGCACTCTTTAAAGTAGAGACACTACATACTGATATACACCTGAACATCAGCAGGAGAGGACTCTTTAAAGTAGAGACACATACTGATATACACCTGAACATCAGCAGGAGAGGACTCTTTAAAGTAGAGACGCTACATACTGATATACACCTGAACATCAGCAGGAGAGGACTCTTTAAAGTAGAGACACTACATACTGATATACACCTGAACATCAGCAGGAGAGGACTCTTTAAAGTAGAGACACTACATACTGATATACACCTGAACATCAGCAGGAGAGGACTCTTTAAAGTAGAGACACTACATACTGATATACACCTGAACATCAGCAGGAGAGGACTCTTTAAAGTAGAGACACTACTTACTGATATACACCTGAACATCAGCAGGAGAGGACTCTTTAAAGTAGAGACACTACATACTGATATACACCTGAACATCAGCAGGAGAGGACTCTTTAAAGTAGAGACACTACATACTGATATACACCTGAACATCAGCAGGAGAGGACTCTTTAAAGTAGAGACACTACATACTGATATACACCTGAACATCAGCAGGAGAGGACTCTTTAAAGTAGAGACACTACATACTGATATGAACCTGGAAATGAACATAACCTCTAAACCAAGTGATATTATTTTTACATTCTTACTTTATCTGCAGCAACATGATAACAGACGTCAAATTAACCTTATCTGTAAACCTGACTTTTTTTGCCAAAAGGAGTTCTTGTTAATGCATCAAATTAGATTTCTCAGTAACCCTTGTGTGTGTGGTGTGGTATCAAAGTTTAAGCGCGCACACACACACTCATTCATTCATATTTCCACACGTTCACACATCTGCTTCCTGTAACATGTGAATCTGATTCATACTTTCTCCATGTGCCGAAACGATAGTTTGAAATGATAGTGAACGTTTGCCCACTTGTGTGACTGAGAACGGAAGCTTGAGTAGGAGTCGTGTGAAGCCGTCTGAGTCGAAGTGTCTCACTGCATCTATAGTGCTGCACTGCAGAAAGACCCCTGTAAGCCCCCCCACCTACTTGATGCAAGAGAAGACCACCGTTACCTGATTTCCTATAAACTGATGAGGAGTTGGAATTGAGCAATATTCTTTTTAGGTTAGACCAGAAAGTAGAACTATACAGAAATCCATTCTACAGGTAATGAAAGCACGCAGTCTCAAATCAAGTTTTATTTATAGAGCACATTTATAAACGATTTTTGGTCGAGTCCTCAGACCCTCTGTCCTCAGACCCTCTGTCCTCAGACCCTCTGTCCTCAGACCCTCTGTCCTCAGACCCGCTATCCTTAGACCCTCTGTCCTTAGACCCTCTGTCCTTAGACCCTCTGTCCTTAGACCCTCTGTCCTCAGACCCTCTGTCCTCAGACCCTCTGTCCTCAGACCCTCTGTCCTCAGACCCTCTGTCCTCAGACCCTCTGTCCTTAGACCCTCTGTCCTTAGACCCTCACATCGTACAAGGAAACACTTCCAGAGAAAACCCACAGTTTAAAGGGAACATGGAGAACCCTCAGGGAGAGCAGCAGAGGAGGGATCCCTCTCCCAGGACGGACAGACTGCAATAGATGCCGTGTGTAAAGAGATAATACATTTGACAGCATAAAGACCGAATGTTAGGAAATGCATGTGTCTGTGATGAGAAGATGAATCCACGAGGAAGCAGCATGACGAGACCCAAGGCAGGACCGCAGAGACGTGTTCAGCTATGACCCGAAGTCCACCACTTAATCCAGAGCTCAGGATGGAGGATCCAGGACACAGGACTACAGCAAGAGGATCAGCCTCGGCTCCGGGTCCCGGCGTAGAGATAGATACAAAACAAGAAGAAAGATGTGGTTAATCGGAACAAGGGAACACACAGACACAGACAGAGAGGGAGTCTGTACCGGGTCGAAAGAGAAACGGGTTCAGAGCTCTTCTATGTTTTCTATAACCTCTTCTGATTGGTGCGTTTATATTTTTGAAGGTGTATTGTTGCCAGTAAAGTGTTGTATGATATTAAGGCTGTTCAAATCCATTGTAACCGGGTCGTGTACTATCTAGTCAAATACTCTGCATTCATTTATCTGTAATCAGCCATCCTTTTCCCCACAGAGACATGCTTCAGGACGTGAGCCGAGCAGATCACAGCATCTGTGCGCCTCCAGGGACGGTCGAGCACTCTCAAGCAGGTACGGAGATATTTGGACTGCAGTCTGGTTTTAAATCAATAGGTGTGTCCGCAGAGAAATGTAAATGTTGTTCTGAAAAACAAGAAGTTGCTGTGATAGGAAATGAGGACACGGATGCGAACATGTGATTGCAATGTCAGCTTGACGTGTAGTAAAGTGTACACAACACATGTAATTAAAGTCACGCAACACATGGTCAAACAGGTTCGTTATGGATATCGGGAAGTCTTATAATTTCATTTCATAGCTTGATCAAAATCAGTTAGGTGTCGCATAGTTGTGAAAGTCCAAACATGCAAACCTTTCCAAATCCAAAAGGTAGGTTGTGCAAAAGTGCACTTCCTGTAAGGGAAACGCCTGTGGAGCAATGCAGTGGGAGTCGCCGTGTGAGGCTGACCGAGCGAGGAGGCAGAACGTCCAAAAGACAACCCAGCCTCAATCTGCTGTTCACGTGAGCCCAGCCACCAGGACCTCACACACTACCCAGCCACCAGGACCTCACACACTACCCAGCCACCAGGACCTCACACACTACCTAGCCACCAGGACCTCACACACTACCTAGCCACCAGGACCTCACACACTACCTAGCCACCAGGACCTCACACACTACCTAGCCACCAGGACCTCACACACTACCTAGCCACCAGGACCTCACACACTACCTAGCCACCAGGATCTCACACACTACCCAGCCACCAGGATCTCACACACTACCTAGCCACCAGGACCTCACACACTACCCAGCCACCAGGACCTCACACACTACCCAGCCACCAGGACCTCACACACTACCCAGGCTTCACCAAACAGGACACACACAGCCTAAATGCACACCCACCAATCAGCAATTAGACACGGGTGAGAGGGGGGGGGGCAACACGGGGCACCAGGGGAACATAATCAGGAGTAACGGAAAGAACGGGAGGGGGGACACTTTTCAAAATAAAAGACATGTGCGATATACAAGGCCCGAAGCCGTTAGTCCACGGTGACGAAGTGACCGTCGTCACACACCGACTCAGGAAGGAGACACGGGGCGAGCAGGAGCTTTGAAGTCAAACACTGATGGTTTATTAGGAGCTTCGGCCGGAGAGTTCACATCACAAGTCCAAGAGCCGGAGGTTCTGACTTCACGGGAGAGTGCCACGTCCATTCTGCAGCGCCTCTCTCTCGTTCGCCCATCTAACTGGTTTCACAGAGTCATCGACGTGTTTGAGGAGATGGCCTAAACAGCTGGGAACACTGAGCTACTTGCGTCTGACACTTATGGCCTCGAAGATTTCACACAGAGCAGGAAGCGTCCCAGAGCACCCACACCAATACACCATGTGTGACCTCGGGTCGCCCGGTCACAGAACGGGAACAACATATGGCTGAAGCAGCCTCTGTCCTCAAAGGAGATAGCAGACGTCAGGGTTGGTCATGCACGTCATATCTAGGAGGACAAGTATTTCCCGAACGCCCAGATGAGGTAATCAGAGTAAGTGGAACCCCAGTAACTACACGTGTAAACCATGTATTTAACATGTATATGCATTCTTCAGAAAAAGTGGTAGTTTGGTAAACATGGACCTCAACGACATGTTGGGTCTGTAAAAAGTCACAGAGTGGGAGATATCCCAAAGTCTCCACATCGTATGTTTAATGTGTTCCTGGTGCTCTCAGTTGAGACCGTGTGGATGGAGGATGTGTCAGGAGGTAGAACTCTTGTGTGAACATTGGATAAAGCCAGGATGGAAACGGCTCGTCGCTAAGCTAACAGGCTACTGGCTTTATACGTAACGCACAGGAATGAGAGCGGGTTTGATCCGTTATCTCCCACTCTGCAAAAAGTGGTTTCTGCAACTTGACATCAGATAGTCTGCATGCATTTCTACACAAACACTCTGTTTTCAGTTGATATCCTGGCATTAAGGCTGTAGCCCACTAACCAAATACTATGTCCTTTACTTTTGTCCCTTCCTTCCGGCAAGTTCTATATTTGTAAGGAGTTTCCGGGACAAGTCTGTGCACTCGGATGTGAATATAACACACAGTTGCAGCTCTGCCTCGACTCCGTCGTCACGCACAGGAACACAGTCGGCCTGTATCAGGATAGCATGGATCTTTCTGAACAAAGAATCGTACAGTAATATGCAAATACTTAGTCAAAGTATACAGAGCTTTACATACGTCCCTGCCTGATAGGCTGAGTGGGTGCAGGAAGGCAGTCACATGTGTGTTGTGAAATGAAGGCGGTTTCTGAAGTGTGTGTGGAGGCAAAGCTAGGAAACCCCGCCTTCGTGATGTCGAGCGTTTTCAAATCAATCCCTCACAGCAGGTCTGCTCAACGTGGTGTGTGTGTGTGTGTGTGTGTGTGTGTGTGTGTGTGTGTGTGTGTGTGTGTGTGTGTGTGTGTGTGTGTGTGTGTGTGTGTGTGTGTGGTGTGTGTGTGTGTGTGTGTGTGTGTGTGTGTGTGTGTGTGTGTGTGTGTGTGTGTGTGTGTGTGTGTGTGTGTGTGTGTGTGTGTGTGTGTGTGTGTGTGTGTGTGTGTGTGTGTGTGTGTGTGTGTGTGTGTGTGTGTGTGTGTGTGTGTGTGTATAATTACTATATTTTAATTTTAGACACAGAGAAAATCAGTCACCTTCTCTCAACACATGTATCACCGAATGAATAGTATGATCTTCAAACACAACGCATTTAAGCTGGCCTACCAAAAGCGTTTCTTCTAAAGATACTCGTACTATTCTTATACAGACTTTATTCTTATTTCTCTCCAATCTCTTGTCTCGATATCCGAGATATGAGATTTACAGTGTTTCTCTTCTGCCACTGCATCACGTCTTTCAGGCTTATTACACATTGCTGTGTGTGTGGCGGATACTAAGACGTCTTATCTCAACGCATGCCAGGGGTGCCCACGCTTCTTCAGCTTGGGAGCTACTTTTAAAATGTCCAAGCCCAAAACATCTACCTACAGGGTAGATGCCCAATCTGTGGCCCGGGAGGGGGGCCGGGGGGGGTACTAGTGGACTTCTCTAAAATACTGAACACTTTAGTCCTGCTGATTATTCTCCCAGTGTAGAGATCATTTTGTTCTACAATTAACAGTTGAAATGCTGAAGGCACTTCAAGTTAAAAGGTAGAACAAAATGTAAGTTTCTCAATATTTTATAAACTTTTCCACAAAACAAACCAAACCAACGAGGAATATCTTGGGTACATATGAAACACAAGCAAACCAAAAAGAAAGCAGGTAGGAATTTAAATGAACCTCTGATTCAGTTCTCTATTCTCCTCGTCCTGTTTTAGTTTCTGCCATCAACAAACAAAAACACTTCCTTATTCCTATGAAAGGTCAACAGTATTTGTACACATTTTAACTAGAGCCGGGACTCGATTAAAACAATTAATCTAATTAATTAGAGGCTTTGTAATTAATTAATCGAAATGAATCGCATTTTTAATCAAATATACATATTTGACCTGAGAACAGTGAGAAGCAGTTTCACATGGATGTGACTCCACGTGGTCTACAGTCGAGTGCAGTCCAGAGAGCCAGGGAGCTGGTTATTCTCTCAGACGTGGACTGACTTATCCTGGCCCTGAAACCAGTCGTCTGGTTGAGTGTGGGTCGGGTCAGGGTGTGGTTCCTTGCACTCGGAGTCGGGCTAACGTCCATGCTAGCTGCTACATGCTAGCTGCTACATGCTTTGCATTTAGGTGATACTTTAGGCTTGATGTGCTGCGGCTCTTATCGACGCTTCCATCCGTCCGTTTGTTAAAACAAAGTGTCCCATCCACGGGGCCGACCAAAGCGGTCTCATCAGCTTGTTCGTTCATGTTTGACTATTGTTCACCGTGGTTTGTTGTTGTTTGAAGTCCCATGCTGAAGTCATGAACATGTTGGTGCTCCAGTATAATCGGTACGCCTGAAACTCATCCAGTGAGAAACGTTCCGCTGTGCAAAAATAAGTGCGATTAAAGTGCGTTAATTGTTGTGTAATTAATCTTAATTAACGCGTTAAAGTCCCTGCCCTAATTGTAATATACACATGTTGACATATTTATTGTTAGACATTGCATTACAATGACTGCACCCAGAACACAGCTTCCAGTCACACTATATAGAACACAGCCACCTGGTCCCACCCTCATCATCTAAACATCCCCACCATCAAACCCCCTCGTCCTTAGCCATTTAAAACCCCCTTTACACTTCCTTTGCCCTCCGGAAATGTAAATCCTAATATGTCTGTTAAACACAAGACTAAAAATACAATGTAACGGTGCAAAAGGCAATCGGAGTATAAGATATGTTTTAAATGACTGCATGTGTTCTCTTCTCAGTGAGTAAATATCCACCTGGAGGAGACGACGTGACGAAGAGCATCACGCTCCCTCTGGACTCCAAGTACTTCCTGCAGTGCCCAGTTTCCTCTCACCAGGCCAGATACACCTGGATCCACCCGGAGAGAACCCCCTCCTGGAGCCTGGAGGATTCTCCGGGCCTCCTGCTGATCCCCAGCATGAGTCCGGAGCAGGAGGGCAGGTACAGGTGTGTGTCGGAGGAGAGGGGGTACACCCGAGTGCTGGCTGACTACACGCTGCAGCTGGAGAGCAGAGCGGGGGTCAAAACATCAACGTCTCTGCTGCTGGCGCTCTGTGTGACCGCCGCGCTGATCCAGAGTCTGTCCTGATAGTCCTCAGACGTTACACTGGAGTAGCAATACAGCCCTGTTTTCTAAACCTTAGAAAACAGGTATTACCTTAGAAAAATACCAAAAAGTACATTTTATTGGATTATAATTACTGATTTGTTACATTTCATTGTTTCTCTGGGTGAAAGTGGGGTTCATTCCACATGATCTACTGCTAATGTAGATCTCCACACCCTCAGGTATTCCACCGGAGTAGCAATACAACAGAGTTAAGGTCCTTCGTTCAAAACCTTGAGAAAAAGGTATTGGATTAAAAAAAAGACTTAAAGTAACAAAAATACATTTATGAAAAATAGTTAATTGCAGAATCATATATATTTGATTGGATTAGAATTACTTATTTGTTGTCTGACCGCCGCTCTGATCCAGAGTCTGTCCTGATGGAGCTCAGATATTATACTGCAGTAGCAATACTACAGAGTTATAACAGAAAAAGCAGTGGAGTAAAAAGTAGGAGTATTGTAGAAGAACCTCAAGTGTGTACTTGAGTACATGACCGATCCCGAGTGATACGAATGCAAAGGCAATACACGACACTTGAAGTTGCGGAAGATACGCAACCCCAAATTGCTCCCGTTAGGTGTGTGTGTGTGTGTGTGTGTGTGTGTGTGTGTGTGTGTGTGTGTGTGTGTGTGTGTGTGTGTGTGTGTGTGTGTGTGTGTGTGTGTGTGTGTGTGTGTGTGTGTGTGTGTGTGTGTGTGTGTGTGTGTGTGTGTGTGTGTGTGTGTGTGTGGTGTGTGTGTGTGTGTGTGTGTGTGTGTGTGTGTGTGTGTGTGTGTGTGTGTGTGTGTGGTGTGTGTGTGTGTGGTGTGTGTGTGTGTGGTGTGTGTGTGGTGTGTGTGGAAGACCCCTTCCTTGTATTCCTTAATAAGTCCTAAAACATTTGTTTTATGTCATTTCATTAACCCTTGGTGCACTAGACGTAGCCTTTCAATTACTATTTTGTGGAGAAACATGTGTAGAAAATGTGCCTTGGAGCTGAGATGTATCTAATTTATCTGAAGTGTGTGTGTGTGTGTGTGTGTGTGTGTGTGTGTGTGTGTGTGTGTGTGTGTGCACGCGCGCAGCTGAAAACTAGCACTTTTTTGTGTGTTTAGCCTCAACTTAAACTCAACTTCTTGATTCCGTCCTAAAAGCAATTTTCAAAGCGGCACACATCTTGGTGACGTTGCCTCGTGAGTAGTATAACCACAGCTGGTGTATGCCATCATTATAAAGTTAATGCTTTTGCTACAGTAGCTTTAGTCTCCAGAACATCGACAATTTGACTATTTCAAACCATAGAAATTAATCCAATTAAATGTATCCGTTACACTTTAAAGCTGTGAAATACAAATTGAGCAAGACTGAAATCTTTGAATTAAGAAATACATTTAGGTGAAAGATTAGGCAACTGGTTAAAAATCTAAACTGTAAAACAGCATTTTATATGATTTGTTCCATAAAGCAGTTTGCTATAGGCCTTAAACTGGGTCAATTATGGCAGATGCTTGACACCTGTCAGCTTGCCTGAAACATGTTGAACCAGAGTCAGGGTACCTTTGATAGTCTGATGATGGATTGCTTGAGCAGTTATTTAGAAATAATTTACCACCAGTTAAAGATCCGTTTAATGTGCAATCCTGTCCATGCTGTAATATCCTGTCTTGCAATCTACCTCCCACTTCCTTCACTGTTTCAACACTTTATTTTCTTATTACAAATATGTGTGTTTAATATAAGAGTCTGAAGCTTCAGTTGATTAAAATCCACAGGGTAGTTTTAGTTGTAAGAACGAAAAAAACAACAACCAGCATTTTGTTTTATGGTCGGATTTCAGCCGGATTGTGAAGCAATACATATTTTCCATATGTTTCTGTTTAAAATGCCCTTTGGTTTATGTTTAACTGTAGAGGCTGCAAACGATGGCGTACATGTTGATCTGTACACATACTCAAGCTTTGCATCTAATCTACTTTTGTAAAGAAATTCTAAATAAAAACCTGTTCCGTGCATTGTTCCTTTTTCTTGTCAATGCAAATACTTACGCTTATCAGTTCCTTAAATAAAAAGGATGTGAAATGACACCATGCTTGGCTTCCTCCTACATGTACACTCTCAAATGAACCCTGAAGCTCAAACAGTCACTACCCTTCCTAAGAAATACAAGATAGAAAGATAAAACTGGTGTGTCCAGATCAGGGCCGTTTCTAGCCTTTTGGGGGCCCTGTGCAAGATGCTGTTTGGGGGCCCTAGTTTTTTTAACTACAATGGGGGGATTCCGAAAGCCTTTAAGGTGATCTGTGGAGAAGCATCAATCTGTTACACTTTAAGAGGAAAACAGGCTAATTTCACAAAAACCCAGCACTTGAAACTTACAAAAAATGATATTAAAAAAAAGGTAAACAATAAGGATCCTCTATTTCATAAATGCAAGAGATTCATCATTTTCTCAACAATGTTACATTTACATTTGTCCTCTTCCTCAGACGTCACTCATTGGGTGACAGCCATACTTGCCAACCCTCCCGATTCGCGGGAGACTCCCGATTCCATTGCCCCCTCTCCCGGTTTACTCCCGGGATCATATTTCTCCCGCATTTCTGACAAAATCAGATTTACTCAGGACTGTTTCCACTCTCACTTTAATACAGCTACACCATTGTTTGGTTTCCATGGTAGCGCGTCTCTTTAGTAACGCGCAACTGAAAGTCTGAGAGGGTGAGGAAGATAGTCACAGAAAACAGAACAAGAATCGACAACTCGACCCCCCCCCCACCCCCCGCGGTGGTTTTGAAATGCTCCCGATTTCTGATGTCTCAAGATTGGCAAGTATGGTGACAGCCCAACGATGATTTGGAATTTATTACCCGAAAAACACAAGCCACAGCTTTGCCATTATTGCAGTTTAGTTGTGTTTATATCCTACATTTGATTTTTAAGCATATGCTTCACCGAACACAGGAGCTTGGCTTGTAGGGCTTGGCTGTCTACAAATAAAGACGGCTCATTTGAATTCTCCCCACATATATTGAGGCTGAACCTGAACTTTCAGCTTTGTGGCCCCCTAGTGGCCGCAGGGGCCCTATGCAGTCCGCCTATAGGAAGAAACGGCCCTGGTCCAGATCCATGACGGGGAAAACAAAGAAAGAGTTGATTCATTTGCATTGTGATATTTCCTGCTCATCACATTGTCGTGTGATCGTGGGGAAGTTTTCATGTCATAATCCCGTGAGTATTATTTGTATATCATTTATAGATATAAAAACTTCCCACAACCAGAATGACTCAATACAAAAAGGGTGACATAAAAGTATTTGGTTCCTCGAGTTGTGGGGAACTTGCTGGACTTGCGACACAGAAACCTGTTGTGAGGGGATGTGAAAAAGTGAAGTGTTGCAAAAATATTTTCAAACTTGAGTGTGATCACACGTTAACACGTTTGCTGCAACACGTTACAGGGGCCGTGTTACATTCATTTTCAGGATGACATCAGAATGTAGTGTCTCTACTTTAAAGAGTCCTCTCCTGCTGATGTTCAGGTGTATCTCAGTATGTAGTGTCTCTACTTTAAAGAGTCCTCTCCTGCTGATGTTCAGGTGTATATCAGTATGTAGTGTCTCTACTTTAAAGAGTCCTCTCCTGCTGATGTTCATGTGTATATCATTATGTAGTGTCTCTACTTTAAAGAGTCCTCTCCTGCTGATGTTCAGGTGTATATCAGTATGTAGTGTCTCTACTTTAAAGAGTCCTCTCCTGCTGATGTTCAGGTGTATATCAGTATGTAGTGTACTGTATCTACTTTAAAGAGTCCTCTCCTGCTGATGTTCAGGTGTATCTCAGTATGTAGTGTCTCTACTTTAAAGAGTCCTCTCCTGCTGATGTTCAGGTGTATCTCAGTATGTAGTGTCTCTACTTTAAAGAGTCCTCTCCTGCTGATGTTCAGGTGTATATCAGTATGTAGTGTTTCTACTTTAAAGAGTCCTCTCCTGCTGATGTTCAGGTGTATATCAGTATGTAGTGTTTCTACTTTAAAGAGTCCTCTCCTGCTGATGTTCAGGTGTATATCAGTATGTAGTGTCTCTACTTTAAAGAGTCCTCTCCTGCTGATGTTCAGCTGTATATCAGTATGTAGTGTCTCTACTTTAAAGAGTCCTCTCCTGCTGATGTTCAGCTGTATATCAGTATGTAGCGTCTCTACTTTAAAGAGTCCTCTCCTGCTGATGTTCAGGTGTATATCAGTATGTAGTGTACTGTATCTACTTTAAAGAGTCCTCTCCTGCTGAATATCAGTAAGTAGTGTCTCTACTTTAAAGAGTCCTCTCCTGCTGATGTTCAGGTGTATATCAGTATGTAGTGTCTCTACTTTAAAGAGTCCTCTCCTGCTGATGTTCAGGTGTATATCAGTATGTAGTGTCTCTACTTTAAAGAGTCCTCTCCTGCTGATGTTCAGGTGTATATCAGTATGTAGTGTCTCTACTTTAAAGAGTCCTCTCCTGCTGATGTTCAGGTGTATATCAGTATGTACTGTATCTACTTTAAAGAGTCCTCTCCTGCTGAATATCAGTAAGTAGTGTCTCTACTTTAAAGAGTCCTCTCCTGCTGATGTTCAGGTGTATATCAGTATGTAGTGTCTCTACTTTAAAGAGTCCTCTCCTGCTGATGTTCAGGTGTATATCAGTATGTAGTGTCTCTACTTGAAAGAGTCCTCTCCTGCTGATGTTCAGGTGTATATCAATATGTAGTGTACTGTATCTACTTTAAAGAGTCCTCTCCTGCTGAATATCAGTGTGTAGTGTCTCTACTTTAAAGAGTCCTCTCCTGCTGATGTTCAGGTGTATATCAGTATTTAGTGTCTCTACTTTAAAGAGTCCTCTCCTGCTGTTGTTCAGGTGTATATCAGTAAGTAGTGTCTCTACTTTAAAGAGTCCTCTCCTGCTGATGTTCAGGTGTATATCAGTATGTAGTGTCTCTACTTTAAAGAGTCCTCACCTGCTGATGTTCATGTGTATATCAGTATGTAGTGTCTCTACTTTAAAGAGTCCTCACCTGCTGATGTTCATGTGTATATCAATATGTAGTGTCTCTACTTTAAAGAGTCCTCTCCTGCTGATGTTCAGGTGTATATCAGTATGTAGTGTCTCTACTTTAAAGAGTCCTCTCCTTCTGATGTTCAGGTGTATATCAGTATGTAGTGTCTCTACTTTAAAGAGTCCTCTCCTGCTGATGTTCAGGTGTATATCAGTATGTAGTGTCTCTACTTTAAAGAGTCCTCTCCTGCTGATGTTCAGGTGTATATCAGTATGTAGTGTCTCTACTTTAAAGAGTCACCTCCTGCTGATGTTCAGGTGTATATCAGTATGTAGTGTCTCTACTTGAAAGAGTCCTCTCCTGCTGATGTTCAGGTGTATATCAGTATGTAGTGTCTCTACTTTAAAGAGTCCTCTCCTGCTGATGTTCAGGTGTATATCAGTATGTAGTGTCTCTACTTTAAAGAGTCCTCTCCTGCTGATGTTCAGGTGTATATCAGTATGTAGTGTCTCTACTTGAAAGAGTCCTCTCCTGCTGATGTTCAGGTGTATATCAGTATGTAGTGTACTGTATCTACTTTAAAGAGTCCTCTCCTGCTGAATATCAGTGTGTAGTGTCTCTACTTTAAAGAGTCCTCTCCTGCTGATGTTCAGGTGTATATCAGTATTTAGTGTCTCTACTTTAAAGAGTCCTCTCCTGCTGATGTTCAGGTGTATATCAGTAAGTAGTGTCTCTACTTTAAAGAGTCCTCTCCTGCTGATGTTCAGGTGTATATCAGTATGTAGTGTCTCTACTTTAAAGAGTCCTCTCCTGCTGATGTTCAGGTGTATATCAGTATATAGTGTCTCTACTTTAAAGAGTCCTCTCCTGCTGATGTTCAGGTGTATATCAGTATGTAGTGTCTCTACTTGAAAGAGTCCTCTCCTGCTGATGTTCAGGTGTATATCAGTATGTAGTGTCTCTACTTGAAAGAGTCCTCTCCTGCTGATGTTCAGGTGTATATCAGTATGTAGTGTACTGTATCTACTTTAAAGAGTCCTCTCCTGCTGATGTTCAGGTGTATATCAGTATGTAGTGTCTCTACTTTAAAGAGTCCTCTCCTGCTGATGTTCAGGTGTATATCAGTGTGTAGTGTCTCTACTTTAAAGAGTCCTCTCCTGCTGATGTTCAGGTGTATATCAGTATTTAGTGTCTCTACTTTAAAGAGTCCTCTCCTGCTGATGTTCAGGTGTATATCAGTAAGTAGTGTCTCTACTTTAAAGAGTCCTCTCCTGCTGATGTTCAGGTGTATATCAGTATGTAGTGTCTCTACTTTAAAGAGTCCTCTCCTGCTGATGTTCAGGTGTATATCAGTATGTAGTGTCTCTACTTTAAAGAGTCCTTTCCTGCTGATGCGAGTGTGTAGGAGAGAAACTCCCAAACCTATAGAACAAACTACAGCGTCTCTTTAAAGGAGAAATAAAGCGAACACACATGGAATAAGATATAAAGTAAAACTTTATCATGACATACAAGTTTAAAGCCCTGAGAACCATATCTTTATATTACTAATATGAACAAAACTGAATGTGTGAAACCCACTTTGGAAAGTGCTCCTCTTAAATACAATCAGCACAAACCAGTTTTTACAAGCATTCGTTGTTTTGTCCTATTTTTTTGTTTGCTTTAATCAAAGAGAAAACTATAATATCAGTAATATCATTATTACCATGTCCATAATAATAATAATAATAACAGTACAAAAATATGCACAAACCCCACAGTTGAATTAATATACGGAGCATTGTACAAGCGAAAAACAACAACATAAACTTGATAAATGAGGTATTCGATAACCACTTGCATATGCGCCTGCTTCACACAGATCAGGTTCGTTTCTTTATAACAATTTAAAACTGAATCAACTCCAAAATCATCTGAGAGACAAAAGGTTCTGCAGACTTCCAACTTCACAGCTTCCTGAGTGACGAGCCCTCGCCTACAGTTACTGACGACGACACAAAATGCAAAAAATAAAATAAAATCAACGTTGCATTCGGCGAAGTGACCGCAGTGTCCGTCAGCCATCGTCCCTCAACGTGCTTCAAATATCCAACGAAACAGTGACTGCAGCCCACTGCCCTGAGGTATTGTGGTATGACGAGGTAGGGGCGGTCTCTAGTACACACACACACACACACACACACACACACACACACACACACACACACACACACACACACACACACACACACACACACACACACACACACACACACACACACACACACACACACACACACACACACACACACACACACACACACACACACACACACACACACACACACACACACACACAGGTTGCAAGAGCTCGTGAAGTGAGGAAAAGATAACGAGCAGAATGCACAATTGAAAAGGAGAAAACGTCTCATATTTCTGTTGTAGATTAAAAGTCTTATTTCTGAGCATGAATCTCCTCCTGTGACATCATCAGAGTGGCACCTGCAGGTCCTGAACGGTATTACATGGCATTGGGATACTTAACATGTTGCAACCACACACACACACACACACACACACACACACACACACACACACACACACACACACACACACACACACACACACACACACACACACACACACACACACACACACACACACACACACACACACACACACACACACACACACACACACACACACACACACACACACACACACACACACACACACACACACACACACACACACACACACACACACACACACACACACACACACACACACACACACACACACACACACACACACACACACACACAGGCAGGCAGTGAAGCTACACTATCAAACGGCCATTGCTTCGACTAAAGCAGATGACACAGAAAGCCTGGACGTAGAAACAACAACATGTTTCCGTAACGCAGCCTTAAAGCATCGTCCTGGAAACAAAAGGTCCACCAGGACAAAAGAACTAAACGTGAATAAATAGCAAAACTCACCAACAGCACGGCGTCTGATTGTATTGAAAAATAAAAACTCTCCGAAGGATTAAGCTTGAAGAGAAAGACGTTTTTGTTTAGTTAAAAACTGACCGGATCTCACCTGCGACTACGTTAAGGCAGCATCTGCAGCTCCTCACCGACACAACGCAGTCTGTGTCGTGAAGCCAGACTCCAGGGGGGTCTGCTCAGACCCTCAAACATCTGCCACCGAATGATTCAAAAAGCAACAAGGCTGCCCCCCTCGGATCTCTCCGGGCGTAGAGGTTTCTAAACGGGTAAAATGCCTCACGTTCAACACCGATAAAGCTAGAAAATTCATTTGTCATCCTTTGGGGGGTTTTAAAAACGCAAGAAATTGACTTTAAGGGAAATAATCCATCTGTTCCTGGATTATTGGGAAGGGGGGGTTTCATAAAGGGGCCACGCTGGGTGTTGGGTTACAAAACAGCCAATACATGTAAAGGGTTAAATTTAAAAGGAACTATAAACTTGAATATCTGGACACATAATCAGATTTTGAGTTTAATTTCTTATTCATATTTCATGCCGTGAAATGTCAAACAAGGGAATTTACTTCCTCGCTTTTTTCCAGAACTCAAAATCAGATTAAATGTTTTTTTTTACAGAACTGCCTTTTTTGGGGGGAGGATTGGAGGGATGATGAAGAGGAGGGATGATGAAGAGGAGCGACCGTGGCTAGTCTTTGGTTTCTAGCTGTGCAATAACCAGAGGACCCGGCTGTTCGAAAACACTGGTCACATGATTGTACACATGCGCTGAAAAGAGACGCCTCCAACGTTCCATTTAAGGTTTTCTCCATGACCCCCGCGACCTCGTTGACAATCCTTACAAATCTACACACAGCGTGTCGGCGAGGAACTCTTTTTCCTCTTTCCCTGAAAAATAAAATGCAGATAAATCACTCTTCTCAGACTCGAGGAACCACAAAAAGAAAAAAGGAAAGCAAGCATTTAAAAACAAGTTATTACAAGTGAACGCAGGCGGAGAGCCGGCGGACCGTCGCACCGCCTGCTCGTCCCCAAACAGCCAGCGGCAGCAGCAGCAGCAGCAGCAGCAGCGTCGTCGTCCTTTCAGGGAGGATCTCCGAAGACTTCCGAGGTTTCCCGCGCGGCGTCAAGTCTTGTTGGCCTCGCAGCCGTCATGAGGTATGTAGTGTAGCTCCCCGTTTGAGAGAGTCTGGTGAGGTATTCTTCAACATGTGCATTTCTCCAGGTACGAATCCCTTTTCTTTTGTTAAATGAACTGCTTCCTGAGAGAGTCGCCCTCCGCAAAGAGAACTATTGTCGGATTGACATTCAGCATTTTGTGGTCAAGAGGAAGGGTACAATGGGGGGGGGGGGGGGAGACGTTCTCTCTGCTGTGTTAGAGTTGATGTCCCCCCGCCTGTGTGCGCTACATGTTTAGAGACAGTTTGTAAAGCACTGAATCCAGGGGGATGCAGAGACCCACTGAGAGGGGGTCCGGTGAGCCTGAGTGGGGGTCTGAGGTTGTGAAGGTTCTATTGTGCTGATCCACAGCAACAGTGTGTGTCTGGAGGTCACAGTGAGAGTTTCCCCGACTCCCCCCGATTGCAACGAGGTTCAAAAATAATATAAAAATAAAGTTGATTCAGGTTAAATATACTACAGCTCCTGAGGTAAAGACACCACTGCAGGTTACTTGATTTGAGGTATTTAAAAAGAGAAAACAAAATCATTCTAAAAACACAAAATCAAAAAAAAAAAAAAAAGGACGACAAAATGGCAACAAAACAAAAATCGTTCCTAAGATAAAACTTTTCAAGTTCAGTTGTGACGACACCTGTCAGTGGGTTTTGGCTGAGCTGATTGTGTTAAGCATGTAGGATTAGCGTGTGTGTGTGTGTGTGTGTTTGTAGTGTAGTGCGTGTGTGTGTAAGATGCATAGCTGTGTGTTAGCTGTCATAATAACGTAATCTCGCTTCGGTGTTCCTGATTGGACAGCCAAGAGGTGGACAGGTTGATGAGGTATTTGTTGTGCAACAGTTTGTTTTTCGTAGAGGTTTTTCTCATTTTACTGAATCTTCTTGCAGGCGGGAGTTATGGCGACGCGTTCGGGGGGGCCTCGGCGGAGCTAGGACCCTTAGAGGAGGAGGAGGAGGCGGGGCTTAGGGTCTGAGGGATGGAGAAGCTGCTGCTGGGGCCGGCCGGGGGGGCTGACATCGGGGGGGTCAAACCGGACTTCTGGGCGAACAGGGTTCCTGTGAGGCGAGGAGAACAGTTTCAACACAAGCTCTGAAGAACACTTCAAAGGTCTCCTATCAGACTGTCAGGCAGATATTACAGGTCTCAGATGCATCCGGGGGAAACACTTAACTCAAGGAAAGGGCTTTACAGAACACGTGAGAAGCATTCAGAGGACATGCTCATTCACCAACATGAAGGGAAACATCATGACATAACCATGGAGCCTCATTGAAAACGATATATATTATGTGTGATGGTCATTTGCGCCGTCGACTCGCTAAATATCACATCGTGAAAGAACGGTGCACTCAGCGACTTCTCGGTCAGATTGGAGATCCCAGTTAAAGCTTTTAAAATGTAAGTAAAGGGTCTGGAGACCAGAGGTTGCGCTAGACTTTTTCGCTGCCCGTCATTTTGACGGACAGGATCGTAAGACTTCTGTCAAAATTATCTGTCGGCCTTTACACAACTCTGACGGGGGGGGGGCAGTTAGGTTTGGAAACAATATCATTTCCTTTTTGGAGGGCATGCGTAACGCCGGAGCGTCGCTGCGGGGACACTTTGGCGCTGTTTTCCGAGTTTGTTCTAATCCGGCAAAAGGACGGACTGCTTTCAGATTTGTCAGTCATTGTTAAAAAAAATCTGTCATAGGCGGAAAATATTCGGTTAACGCGAACTCTGCTGGAGACTCAAATCTCCCTCAGCCCTCCCATGTGTAGATATACTGTGTTAATGTTTACATGTTACCTACAGTACTGTATGTTTTATCGTCGTCTGGTAAGTGCTCGGTTGTAAATCAGATGTTCTAATCTCAACGGGACATACCTGGTTAAATACAAGTTAAACAGAACATGATAGAGTTCAAAGAGAGTGACACTTTAACCGGTGTCTGGTTGTGTTTCAGCAGCAGACTGAAAACACCACATCTGGTGATCGTAGCACACTTAAACATCTGCTTGCTTCCACAGTATCAACAGCATGACATCCTCCTCTAACACCAACCTGAGTAGATTGTGCCATTGACCTCCACTGAGACGGTGATGCTGGCGTTCCCATTGGTCGAGATGCTCAGAGACATGTCCTGCTGCTTCTCTTCTGCACAAACAAAGGGATGTTTTAGAGCAGTGTTCCTCAAAGGGTGGTCCGTGAGTATATCGGTAACATTTCACATTTGAAATACATACATAATAAAGTCATTCTCAAATTGTTTAAAGATGGCCTGTGTAGGTTGCCACGGAGACACGCAGGCAGTGAGTGCTAAGTAGTGCTAAACAAATGGAACCGTGTAAATAATGTTGAACTCATGTTAGATGAAACCTTTACCCTGGTCCACACTGCCCTCTGGTGGCGACGGTGGGGTTTACCTGAAGAGCTTTTATCAATCAACATCGTTTAGGTGCAGTTGGTTAGTGTTAGATTTAACGTATGTAATCAAGTGTCTTTTATCAAACTAGATAACTTGCTGCTGGACTGATGTCTGCTTTCTCTCCATCATAATGGAGTTCGGGGACGCTTTGAGAATGGTGCTCAAAGCGCCAAAACAAAACTGTATATTTTCCAGAAATCACGAGACCTTTTTGTGAGCAGTTTCATGTCGGAACTACTTTCTTTGCAGCGTATCACTGCGCCAAAAGGAGTGATATCTCCAGGCTAAAAACTGCTATTTTCTGCCGTTCATGCTTAAAAAAACCGTTGTTAAATGGGAGACATTTCTACAACGGACACAAAATAAAAAAAGTTAATTGGTAACTAGAACATAAGGATCTCAGATAATGAGAAACTTATAATAAAATAAAAAGAGACTGGGCCTTTGCCCCCGATCAGACCTGCTCACTTTGCCTGGTGATCACTGATGACACTATGATTATGGTGCTCAATCGGGAATCAGGTTTATCACCAAATTCCTCGTACGTGTCACCCCACCTGCATGAACGGCAGAAAATAGCAGTTTTAGCCTGGAGATATCACTCCTTTCGGCGTAGTGATACGCTGCATTGTTGACCCCAATCCTCACTGACCTCTGGCTGTGATGTTGGGGTTTCCCAGGCGCATGTTGAGGGGCATCTGAGAGGCCATGGCCAGCAGGTTGTGTTGGAAGGCTTGCTGCATGAGGCGCTGCTGCTCCTCCGCCATGCGCCGGGCCATCTTCCTCTCCGGACCCTCCCCCCCGCCCGGCTCCAGCTTCTCCCGCAGCTGCTCCAGAGTGGCGGCTCTCGCCAGGCCGGAGACCTGGTGGTGCCCGAGGGCCAGAGCCATGGAGGGGCGGCCCGCCAGCATGGAGGGGGGCAGGTGGTCCTCTGAGGAGAGAGAAACATGGAGGGATGCTTTAACTTGTGAACTGGGAGTACATTTGAGATCTCCTATGATACCATTCTTAGGCCTATATTACGAGCCTCAGATACAAACAGGAAACATGTGACGACAGATCGCCCACTGCAGCCTCAGACCCCTCCGTTTCACTTCCTGTTTCTGAAGTGAGGACTCTGGGGCCGTAGCTTAAATGCTGCCGTGATGAAACGCCATGTCCTGTTCCAAACCACATCAAGGATGATTCTGAAACAGCATGGAGCTTTCTCTCTCCGGTTTACCGCGAGGCGACTTCCTTTTCGTTTCCTGATTTTTACATACAATTGAATTTAAATTGTTCGAGGACGATATCGCTACAATTAAAATACTCCCAATGAATGAGTTGCACGGACTTCTTACATCACTAGCAGAGAATAACTTCCCTCACTTTCAATACAAACAGATCTGATGAGTGACGTGTGCAAAAGCAGTCCCACATCAACAGAGACTGGATTCCGTCAAACAGTCCTTTTTACCGGCATAAATCTGAGGGTAAAGCACTCTCCACTTTACTCACACTTGGATTAGGACCACGGTTTGTTTTCTGATTTAGTGTCAGGCGACTTTGAGCACTGGGAAAAGCGCTATAAAAGTGAAATGTATTATTATTATTAAAACACAGGCCATCCCACGAGGGTCCGGCACACGTAATCACCGTCATCAAGGCTCAGCTTCAAAGCTCATAACGTATGGGAACCATGTCATTAATGAGGAGGGGAAAAGGTGAGGGCTCTCCGCAGCCGGGGGGGAAACATGGACTCTAAAAACACCTGGATGGACTACACACACACACACACACACACACACACACACTGATGTGGGGGAGAGGCATGACATGTTGCGAGAATGTAATACGCAAATGTAACAGCACACTTCCATACCAACATTCCTGCATACGCTGCCATACCGACACACACACACACACACACTGATGTGGGGGAGAGGCATGACATGTTGCGAGAATGTAATACGCAAATGTAACAGCACACTTCCATACCAACATTCCTGCATACGCTGCCATACCACACACACACACACACACACACACACACACACACACACACACACACACACACACACACACACACACACACACACACACACACACACACACACACACACACACACACACACACACACACACACACACACACACACACACACACACACACACACACACACACACACACACACACACACACACACACACACACACTCGGATGAAGGGTATTCTGGTCTGTCTTCAGGGACTATATCTGTAATGCCGTTAAATGCTTGTTAATCATGCTGATAGAGTTTTATTTAAAGGGACAGTACACGCCAACATCAGAAACATGTATCTTCTATTTTACCTGTAGAGGTCGTTATCAATCAAGACGGTTTCTTAGTGTTATATTTAACGTATCCATGTGGATATAACGCCCTCTGTCACACAACTACAACTCGTCAAACCGACACCTGAGTGAAGCAGGACTAACAGGTGAGGTTTTTTGTTTACCCTTAAACCAAAAACGGACTTATTTTCCGAGTTATTTATCAAACTACAGAAGATAGCTTTTGGTGGAAGTGTTGGAGGTATTTGCTGTACTCGTGTCTGCTTTCTCTCCAATACATTGGAGTGAGATGACACTTTGATTATGGTGCTCAAAACAAAACTTAAAACAACTGTATATTTTACAGAAATCATGAGGCCTTTTTGTGAGCAGTTTCAAGTAGGAACTACTTTCTTTCCAGCGTGTCACTCCGCCGAAAGTAGTGATATCTACAGGCTCGTTCTTTGAAGGGAAAATAGTTCCTATTTAAAAATGCTCCCAACAAACTTAGTGGATTATTATTGTTTGTCAGTAAAAAAAAAAACGTAATCAGATGAAAAAAAACAGTAAAGAAAAACAGGAAATATTAAATGTTGCAGCTCTTTTGACATTAAATACTTAATAATAATGATAATAATGTGTTGTTCATAATGTAAATATAAAATGTTTTGATAGATTTGGTGTTTTAATATCGTCAATACTTAATGATCTAGTAAAAAACACATTTTTTAATTGAATGTCTCTTTAAAACTAAAGCCTTTTCTGTAGGAACTGTTCACGTGGTTGTCCACCAGGGGGCAGTGTTCCCCTTCAAACACTCCCAGCACATCTGTAACACCGGTTTACTCTGACCAGCACGGAGAGGCGTCATTATGTGGCGTACATATTTACCCAGATAAATGTAACCTCCGCAGATGTAGAGAGGGTTCCTGAACATGTCCGTATATCTGAGAGCGGTTGACTTACAGGTTATTTAAGGCAGGTTATTTTAGAAGGGAACCCCAACACATCATTAGTTTAGTTATTTAGATTTCATGACTAATCGTTTAGTGTTCAAAATGTCCACTTAGGTTTCTAAAAAGTCATTAAATGTGATGTTAAACAGATACAAGTTTAGTTTTGTGTAGATCCTCAGCTTTACTTGTGTTCAGTTAAAAGCTAATGCAGATGATTTACAAAGGACACATTTTTCGTTTTTCAGTCCAAAAACAAAGGTTTTAACTTAAATTTTAACAAAAACATACAGATTATTGCAGTTTATTTAACATTGAATACTGATTTGAGACTCTTCATATTAGAAATGGTGCATACAAGCTGTAAAACATGTGTGATCAGTAACATTCCCGTCTCTTTAGCTGCTAGACGTTTCCACATCCACATGGCTCCTACCTTTCTTCATAACGTGTCCCGGGGAGACGTGCATGCCGTTGAGCGCGGCCAGGCTGCCCAGGTGCATCTTGGGAGGAGAGAGGATGTGCGGCGCGGTGCTCGGGGAGGGGGAGAAGCGGAAGAGGCTGCTGCTGTAACTCGGACGCCGGCCTTCACGTCTGTTGCTGTCGATGGCAGCCTGAAGCTCACCTGGAGAACTGAGCCCCTTCCTCTCACACTCAAACGGGTACAAGTACTTCATGTACCTGAGGAGAGAACACACAGAGAGGACATACATCAGATCACCAGGACATACATCGGATCACCAGGAAATACATCGGATCACCAGGAAACATTCACATGGGAAATATCAAAGGAGTATTTATGATGTTGAGGCATGACACCTGTTAAAATATGTACTTTTATAAACTATAAGCACTTTTATGGAGGCCCATGTGTGTTTTTAATCAATATTATGAAACACTTTTTCACAATAGTCACTAAATATCTCAAAACATTCAGAAACTTTCTTTTGAAACATCTTATTTTGAGATAAGTCATTATTTTGAGATACTACTTTATGATTTGACAAGGTATTTCATTAATTTAAGATCCTTGGTCACCATCTTGACCACATTTATCTTAATTTGCGATATTATTATTATTATTATTATTATTATTATTATCTGCCTTCAAAAAGATTCCCTTAAAGAACTGTATGATTTAAAAGTCAAATGTGTACACATAATGATGACGTCATTATTCACCTCTGCTCAATACTCAGATTTACTGAGTGGAGCTTGAACGCAACATAATGTAATTCAATGGAACCTAATGTTAGATTTAGTCTTTTGTCGTGGTATATCTGTTTTTGGATATAAACGTAGACATGATTTTAAGTGATTATTTTGAGATACTACTTAATTGTTTTAATTATAAAGATACTTAAATAAACGATTTGTTTATTGGTTAAGTGGTCCTTGGTATGAACAAGTTTCAGAAACACTGATCTAAAGTAACAGACAGAGAATCAGCACTTTGGAAACAGGGCTGAAACAGAGGGGATTATGGGTAATGCTGCAATGATCTGTTTGGTGTTTCAGCCAATCAGAGACAGGCTCTGGATATATCTGAGACCTGTGATATGTTGATGAGAAACAGTATAATAGGGCAGTGGTTCTCAAACTTTTTTCAATAATGTTCCCCCTTTGAAACACACGTTCAGCCACGTACCCCCTGATCAGCACAAACTATTTGTTAAGGAAAAACATGCCTATAAAGAGGTCCAGCACAGCGCTGCACCATCAGAGTCTGATTTATTCAAACACAACCTCGTAACTGAGAAACACTTAAATGCTACATTTCAAATGTTTACAATCCGTCACTAAATTCATGGCAAACCAATTTCAACATCAAGCAACAACACTAAGACGACATTAGTTGCATTGAACTGATCTTTTTAATAAGTTGTTCTATAGTGAGAAACATGGGCTCGAGCTTCACTGAGGACCTTTGTCCTTCTGACAGCGAGGCCACTGCAGCTATTACACTTCGCGTTTTGAAACATGTGTAACTCTGTTCATATAAAACCCACACTGCTCAAACTTCCTTACTTTTCCTACAATTGGTATATTTGTATATTTATTTATTTTGGGGCGTGGGGAATGAAGAGAAACAGATATGAGCATTTTATGAGCATGGGATTTTGACTCCTCATATAAACATATGCATAATGCTGCGCTATACTTTGCGGCCACACGCCGTTGCCAAGCAACGCTTATTGTTTAGGTGTCCTTTGATAAGCAGGCAGTCATGTAATTAACTAGAACTAGCTAGATCTGATAGATTTGGACATAAACGCGAGTGAAGTCTAACCGGACGCGAGAGAGGGATCAGATCAGCTGCTGCTGACGGAGAACAGGCAGCTCTGCATGACCACAGCTCCGCCGCTGTGACGGACCGGTGAGCGGAGCAACATACACTCAGAGTTAGACCTAACACCCTTGGCTAGTTTATCTACTCTGGAACTAGCTAAACTAGTTATAAATATATGTATTCTTTCCTGTCGGGTCACTCATTACAGGTTCAGCGAGCTGCACGAGACTGACAGGCTGTCAGGAGAGGGAAAGAGAGCACCCGTTTATTGTTCCCATTTTATTATCCAGAGTTTCTGTAAACCTTTGAATAAAGTAGTTAATCTACTATTAGTAGTTTGTTTAAATGCATTCATTTTTTTATTTTTCATTCACATAAAATAAATCGCACGTACCCCCTGCAGTACCCCAACGTACCCCCAGGGGTCCGCGTACCCCCTACAGTACCCCAACGTACCCCCATTTGAGAACCACTGTGACAGGGGACCTTTCATTAAGTGCAGCTCTGATATAAGATGCTGTTCCTGATGGTAATTTATTTATTTATTCATTTGGCTTCATGGTGAGAGATTACAGTTTCTCTTTGAGGTGCAAAATACGTGTACGTTTTTACAAGTAGTTTACCAACGGAGGAGTGCAACCACATATCTTTAGATTGGTAAAGCGTGGATACATTGCTTTATTGTCAGTGTAAAGATCTCCTTTTGAATTAAAAGTATTTCATCCTACAAAGAACCGTCTTTCATTTGATCCCTGCATGCAACATCATTATTTTACTTAATTTGACCATTTATTTATTGCGATGATTATCCTGGCAAAAGTAATTCACAATATTATCCAAAACCTTTACTGAATTGGTATTAAATGTATAACATCTATATAATATGGCACTAA
Organism: Pseudochaenichthys georgianus; assembly: GCF_902827115.2. NCBI lineage: Eukaryota > Metazoa > Chordata > Actinopteri > Perciformes > Channichthyidae > Pseudochaenichthys > Pseudochaenichthys georgianus. Next base: position 307,276 of record NW_027262720.1, on the reverse strand, counting down.
GACATAATCGAATCAATCAAATAATTAAAAAACTAATATTTGTATTGCATTATAGATAGGATCTTAATTTTATAATAATAATAAGACAAATAAACAAATATAGACCTTTTTTAAGCGTGAGATGGGCCGGAGAGTCGGAGCAGCGGGAGCGGTACTGCAGTCGCTTTACCGCACCGTTGTGACGAAAAGGGAGCTGAGCCAGAAGGCAAAGCTCTCTGTCTACCGGGCCATGTTCCTTCCTACCCTCACCTATGGTCATGAAGGATGGGTCATGACCGAAAGAACGAGATCGCGGATACAAGCGGCCGAGATGGGTTTCCTCCGCCGGGTGGCTGGCGTCTCCCTTAGGGATAAGGTGAGAAGTTCGGTCATCCGGGAGGGACTCGGAGTTGAGCCGCTCCTCCTTCGCGTCGAAAGGAGCCAGTTGAGGTGGTTCGGGCACCTAGTTAGGATGCCACCTGGGCGCCTCCCTAGGGAGCTGTTCCAGGCACGTCCAGCTGGGAGGAGACCAAGGGGTAGACCTAGGACCAGGTGGAGGGATTATATCTCTTCGCTGGCCTGGGAGCGCCTTGGGACCCCCCAGTCAGAGCTGGTTGATGAGGGGAAAGAAAGTTTGGGGCTCTCTGCTGGAACTGATACCCCGAGACCCGACCACGGATAAGCGGGAGAAGATGGATGACTTAATAATTTATTTTATTTCCCTACTTTAACAGCATCTCTAAGACAAAATGCAGTTATTGTGAGTGTTTTCTTATACTCTAATCCACAATAAACTCCCCATGGTCCCACCCCTTTGTGTTAACTGTGTTTCCATAATCCCTCACCCCTAATTATAGAAAACCCCCATTGTATAAAATCAGGTTACTCCAGCAAGCCAACGGTAACCTTGGCACAGGATTTAATGAGACACCTGGTATGACAATTGTGCAAGGACACGTTTTGTATGCTGAGTATACTTAGATGACATCACAGCTCTGGTATTTAAGAGCCAACAGGAAAATGAACATGCTGTGTTGTGCATGCTGATAATGCTGGGATGGCAGATCAATAAGAGGCTAAGAGCAGCGTCCATTAGATAGAGCGACATTAAAAATACATAACGGATCATTAGTGCACCGGATAGAGAGGTGTAGAGAAGGATTTCCATCAAGATAGCAACGGGGATTTTAGTCGCGGTTTTTAACTGTGCAATCTGTCAGTCAAACCCCACCTTAGTCATGGCGAACTCTGACCTAAATCACATCAATACATCTATAGGGATCAATGGGAGCTGTGTGTGATGTAATATACACACGGATTGGATGTGAGGAGGGAAGGAAACAAACCCGCATTTGTATAAACACACAGGCACGGGTTATTATTGACGTCGCGGCTTATAACCAACACACACATGAAAAAATATCCACATACTCTCACACACACATATGGGATAAGGAACGTGCTTGTTTGCAGCCGAGAAGACACACACTCGAGATTCTTTATTTAGTTCACCGTAAATTAAATTAGCGCTTACGTAAGATTAACGTTAGATGGATAGGATGCTCATTGGGTGACTACTGCATCCAATTAAGATAATTGCATTGGTTGCTTTGTGACAAACAGGGAAAACGTAGCATTTGATACCCGAGTAAAACGATAACAATAAACCCTGTGGACTTTAATATACGTTATTTGTTAATACTGTTTGCTTCCTGATGGTTAGAATTCACTTTTTGATATATCTTTGTAAACATCTGCCTTAAAACTACTGTATCTTTTCAAGTAGATTAGAGGAAACTACAATTAAAAGGGCTTAAATGTGTATATATGTATTGTTATATTTTTTTGTTTCTGACATGTTCAATAAATTGACAAATTTCATTTAATTTTATAATGTTTTCATTGCATTTCTATATGTGCTTCTTTTGTACAATTGAATTCCTCTTACTGTGTACAGGTATCATACACCAAAACTAATTCATTGAATGCGTAAACTGTCTTGGAAATAAAGCAGATTCCGGTTCTGTTAGCTAAGGCTGCTAACAGCTAACAGCTAACAGCTAACAGCTAATAGCTAGCATTAGGTAGCTTTCTCCTGCTGGTTTTATCTTTGATTTGTTGTTCACGATGTAGCATTAAAAGGGAAAAACACTATATCGTTACTGGCTCGGCCCTGATGGTATATTGTGAACTGTAGTATCGTCCCGTTTTCAGATTTAGCATCAACCTGGTACAGGTAAATTCTGTATTTGCTTCTTTTTTATAGCTAACAGCTAGCATTAGATAGCTTTCTCCTGCAGGTTTCATCACGGATTTGGTGTTCGCACGCTGTAACTTTACGAGGGAAACCAGGACACATCATTAGTTTGTCTACATTAGCCTCGTCCCTGATTGTAGTACCGTCACGTTTTCAGATGTGTAGCATCGACTTGGTAACTAATCATCAGTTTTTGTGACGTCTACAAAAACTCGAAATCTTGCCGAGTATATTTGTCTGACATCTAATATGTCTCCACATCTGATATAAGACATAATAACTTCAGGAGTGACACTGCAGTGAGATATCGGGTCTTGTTTTTAGACAATGCATCATATTGTTAAGTCAAATAATCTTATTTTGAGTTGTATCTCAGATTTTGTTACATATTTATTAGAAAATCACAAACTAACATCAGAAAATAAAAACCTTTGAGCATTTGCGGCTTATGTTGCAACACAACATTTCCTGATTCTGGTCAAATATAGTTCAAAATGAGTTCTCCCAGCTCATCACAAGATCTGATTTATCTAAATATCCCTTCTTCAAAAATCGTACCAAGCTAATCTTCACTTGTTCTATTGGCAGATATTTTTACTTATTTCAAGTGAAAACAGATTGTTTTCATTATTGTTTAACTTTTTACAGCGTACTCACTACACTGTCAGAAATAAAGGTACAGTACAGGTACATTTTTGTTCTTTAAGCTACAAAAGATACAAATGTACCCTTAAAGGTACAATCACGCTCCTGTATGGTACTAATAAGTACCTTTTTCAAGTAAAAGGTACGCATGAAATATGTATTGCGGAAAAGGTACATAAGTGTACCCTTCACATAGTGAATGCCAAGCTAACAGCTAACAGCTAGCATCAAGTAGCTTTCTCCTGTGGGCTTTATCAAGGATTTGGTGTTCACGCTGTAGCTTTACGAGCTTTACGAGCTTTACCAGGGGAACCGGGACATATCATTTGAGAGTTTATTATGAGTGCATTAGCCTCGGCCCTGACGGTAGTACCGGCACGTGTTCAGATGTTAGCATCGACCTGGTACCTAATCATCTGTTAAACCACTGAATTTCCTCAGGGTCATTAATAAAGCTCCATCTTATCTGATCTGATCTTTTTGTACGTCCCTGTGCATCTGAATACTCACTGTGTGCGCAGGGTGAAAGCCGCGCTGGTGATGGAGGTCGGCAGGTTGAGGCCCTTTGTGATTTCCCTCCAGATCTTCTTGTTGATCACCTCCACCAGGCCTCCCTTCTCCGTCACCAGCTTGTACAGCATGTACAGATCCAGGACCTGCTTGGCCATAATTGGGATGCGATTCACCGGGGTTCCTATGGAAGAGCGGAAAAACCATACATTAAATCAATAGGGCGTATAAACCATACAGCTGAATCGCAATAGCTTCGAGGCGCACCATGAACGCATTGCAAACAAAGTGCATCTGTGTATTACGTGTGCATGCATTTTTAAAACGAGACAATCCCAATGGGAATGGACCCCATAATGCTGACGACTCCTCAGACATATGGGCACCTAACACAGAACATACATTTAAAGCCGCTGCTGTAGAAATGACCAGGCAGGATGAAATCTAAATTATGCATTCATTCATCCACCAGCCACCATTTTAAAGGTCCAGCTCATGAATGCACACACACATTGCTTTTTTTTATTACTGCACATATTCTTTTATTATTAGTAGTAATATTATTAATAATGTTCAATAAATAACGTGCAAATTACGTAACTACCACGACGGTTTTTGCACTACTAAATACTGTTAATATTTACATTATTGATGTGACCGTCGATGTGTCCCGTGTTTTGAATTGCTCTTTCGTGCACAGTCTTATTAATATTGTGCTGCTGCGTTTATTGTATTTTTGTAACAACAATTTCCTTCGGGATGAATCAAGTCTTATCTTGTATTTTATTCCATTTTATTTCAATGTAAATACGGCTACATTTTATTGTAGTATATTTTTTGCAATGTTTTCTTAAAATAGTTCTCTATCTGTGTTTTTAATTCCCGTCTTACTTTATGTATGCACCAAGTCAAATCCCTCGTACGTGTCCACCTACCCGCTTTAACCTCTATTAGAATTATGGCATTTTTATTACTATTATCTTTTTATTTGTATTTCTATTGTACCTATATGTTCAAATTGTTTTATATTGTTGCATCGACTCAGCCGTCTTGTGTCTTATCTTTCAGAGAAACCATTATTGTATTTTATCATCATACCTTTAACCCCCGTGTGTCTATTAACCTGATCACGTTATATTTTACTGCATTTACCTTTTAAAGTTCTTAACAAATAATCAGAGGGGAATTTCTTTTTGTTTGTTTTGAACTTGCGATGTGCCATTTTGTAAAAGCACTTTGAGCTGCACGTGTTGTGTGAAAAGTGCTATATAAATAAAGCTGTATCATTATGAATGAACCTGCTGTGCCGTCAGGATGCTGCTAAAGCCCCTGTTGACGGCACGCCTGTTACATTTGGCTTGAAAACATATTAGCCCAGTTAAGGCAATCTGGCTTGACCTGGAAAAGGGGATTCACAAACAACACAAAGCAAAGCGGCTCTGGACTTTTGATACAGATGCATTAATCTTGTCAACAGCTTATCTGCAGTGAGGCTTGCAGGGGGGGGGGGCGGGGGGGGGGCAACGACGAAAAGAAGGAGGAGGAGGAGGAGGGGCTGCAACTGAATACAAAAGTGTGCAACAGTGTAAGCATGAGGAGGGGAGTGGGGAGATTTAAATTATTACGTTTGTTTAAAAGTGCTAAAATGATTTCTTGATAGAAAGATAGTGCGGAAAAATGTGATATTTTCTTACTAGTTTCTGACACTTTAAGATGAACACACAATTAGAATCATTTTGGGAGATTAATCGACAATAACAAACAAAAATAGTGGAGTACAAATACTTTGTTACTGTACTTCAGTACATTTTTCTGGTATCAAAAATACCTGTACTTTCTACTTCTCACATGTTGAACACAAATACCTGTACTTTCTACTTCTCACATGTTGAACTCAAATACCTGTACTTTCTACTTCTCACATGTTGAACTCAAATACCTGTACTTTCTACTTCTTACATGTTGAACTCAAATACCTGTACTTTCTACTTCTCACATGTTGAACTCAAATACCTGTACTTTCTACTTCTCACATGTTGAACTCAAATACCTGTACTTTCTACTTCTTACATGTTGAACACAAATACCTGTACTTTCTACTTCTCACATGTTGAACTCAAATACCTGTACTTTCTACTTCTTACATGTGGAACACAAATACCTGTACTTTCTACTTCTTACATGTTGAACTCAAATACCTGTACTTTCTACTTCTTACATGTTGAACCCAAATACCTGTACTTTCTACTTCTCACATGTTGAACTCAAATACCTGTACTTTCTACTTCTTACATGTTGAACTCAAATACCTGTACTTTCTACTTCTTACATGTTGAACTCAAATACCTGTACTTTCTACTTCTTACATGTTGAACTCAAATACCTGTACTTTCTACTTCTTACATGTTGAACTCAAATACCTGTACTTTCTACTTCTCACATGTTGAACACAAATACCTGTACTTTCTACTTCTTACATGTTGAACTCAAATACCTGTACTTTCTACTTCTCACATGTTGAACTCAAATACCTGTACTTTCTACTTCTTATATGTTGAACTCAAATACCTGTACTTTCTACTTCTTACATGTTGAACTCAAATACCTGTACTTTCTACTTCTTATATGTTGAACTCAAATACCTGTACTTTCTACTTCTTACATGTTGAACTCAAATACCTGTACTTTCTACTTCTCACATGTTGAACACAAATACCTGTACTTTCTACTTCTTACATGTTGAACTCAAATACCTGTACTTTCTACTTCTTACATGTTGTACTCAAATACCTGTACTTTCTACTTCTTACATGTTGAACTCAAATACCTGTACTTTCTACTTCTCACATGTTGAACTCAAATACCTGTACTTTCTACTTCTCACATGTTGAACTCAAATACCTGTACTTTCTACTTCTCTCATTCTCCAAACAGCTGGTTCCTTTAGTCTGAATGTGTGTTGGTGCGTGGTCATTATTCTTCAGAGTCACTGCGTGCCTATTGGTTGGAACACGATCCGTGTATCCATCACTTCCTGGTCTTCTCTAAAGAAGAGGGACCAATGGAAACGTTGTCATGTTGCCGTTGTTCAGCATGGAAACATTCATTAGCTAACAATGACATTATTGTTCTATTCATATAAATGGAGGTCAGGTACTCTTTAAAACAGCTGCTAGCTATGGGTACTTTTTACTGAAGTACATTTCAAAGCCTCTTTACTTTGACTTGAGTAAAGAAGTTTAGTCAGTACTTCTACTTTTACCAGAGTATTTTAAAACACAAGTATCTGTACTTCTACTTGAATAAAGGATGTGTACTTTTGGATTGTGACAATCTGCTAATCCCCGGTCAGAAATGGGTGTGGGGGGGGGGGGTACTTTAATGCCGGCCAATCCCTCGGCCTCAGACTCATTAATGACTCGGCAAAATAGCAGTGTGATCAGGCCATGAAGATTAGCCCTGATTCATTCTCTTAAGTTAGCAACATGTCTGTAAGCCATGTACGAACACATGGACCTACATAAGGGCGCAGATCAGAGGGTGTGACTTGCTCAGAGCACTAATTAATAATTAGCTGAGGCCGGTGGAAATAGATTCATGTACGAGTCAGGAGTCTTATGTTGTAAGATTGGGACTTGAATCAGAAGGGCTCTTTTTTAAACTTCTCTAATAATACATTTGATTTCAAAGCGCTTCATCGGGTGCTCACAAACATCTAACATGTCACTGATACTCGCTGAGGACATTCATGATTATTGTGAGTGTGTGTACGCCGATACACAATACATATCCCAGTTTAGTGTTCAACAAAGAGGTAGATATTGCCACTGATAGGCGGTTATCCCAAACTAATTAACACGTGCATTCAAAAGTGTGTTTTGATGAAACAATGTATGTTGTAAGATTGTGAATTGATTTAGAAATCTGTTTTTTGGAGGGCTCTTTTTTAAACGTATACAATAATATATTTGATTTCCAAGCGGTTTATCAGGTGCTCAAAAACATCAAACATGAAAGCGAGAGAGAGAGCTGATACTCACTGAAGATATTATTATATATATTGTGAGTGTTTGTACACCGATACACAATATATATCAGTGTTTAGAAAAGAGAATATATATTGCCAGTGATAGACACCAATCCAGTGAAATATGCCTCAAACATTTCGTCTTTTGATGAAAAAATAATTAAAAAAAATGTAGCCTAGGCCTACTATGTATTTTTGTGTAAAATAATCAACAATACAAAACTATATTTTTCTCGTTTATGCGTAATAGAAAGGCTGCTAGTCTAACACTATTAGTTATGAAACAGGTATCAGTTTATTGTCTCTTGTTTGTTATTCTCGGAGTATTTGGAAATATATTCCAGGAAGAAATGTTGCGTCAGAGCTAGCTAGCTTAGCATGACTTAATATCCCCTGTTGTCATCGCTTTGTTCCTCTGGCTGTTTACATAATTGCACTAAATCAATATAGCTTTTCAAATATAAAAACTCCATAATCTTACACACATTTCACTCCAACAGCAGATTAGAGTAGATACATAAACAGCCATGTGTACTGAACTGTGTTTGAATCGAGAGGGAGAGCTTGTTAAAGGTGTTGGAACTGAAGCTGCTCGCTGGAAACAGCCTCTGCGCGCGCGGAGAGAGAACCTGTGAGTATAACGTGTCACTATGGAGGTCTTTCTGCTCTGGTGGGGGTTGTGAAAGCCGATGAGGCTGCGATATTGAACAATCATTGTTTGCCACAACAGTTTCCTCATTCTTCATGTTAGCGTTGCAACAATGGGATGTGAGAGGGTCGGGGGTTGCGGGGTGGAGAGAAAAGGAACCCAGACACATTCAAACTGAGCACGCAGGAATATAAACCTTTAACCTGCGGAATCCACATCGCAGCTTAAACAAAAAGCGTTTGATGCTACGGGTGGTTTTACGGGTGTAGCTTTTAGACCTGTTTTCAAAGTCGCACCGCATGTCGACGGTACTTAATAATACATGTTTAGCTTGTTAAAGCTGCAGGAAATGCTGCTCTGGGAAATAGCATCTTATCTTCTGAGCCAATCAACACTATAAGACGCCAGGATGCCGGATTGCTTTACAGATCGTTTGGATAACACAGAGCAAGAGGAGAGGAGAGAAACTATTATATCTGTGTTCAGTATCTGTGTTCAATAGAGATGCAGTCATCAGAAGCCTTTGTGGTGATCAACTGGTCATTTTTTTATGCAGAAATGTCATAAAATCCAGTTTTCAGCCTCCGATATGATAAGTCCCTGCTTTTCTCTGACTGATATTATAGTAAAGTGCTTTTCTTAATAGTTGGAATGACAAAAACAAGATTGATTTGTTTTTGAGAAACTGATGGACATGTTTTGCTTTTCTTTGTTTATATGTTTAGGGACAGAACGATTAATTCAGATAATCTTTGGCAAATAATTAATAAGCACATCTGTTAAACATCTCCTGTATCCCCATTTAGTAATCCACAAAGTGACAATTACCCACAATCCCTTTGAAAGCAGTAGCAATTTGCAAAGTCCTTTAGAGAATCAGATGTAAACACAGAAGGATAGACATCTGTGTAAACAAGTGTAATATAATAATAAGATGAAAATATCTATACTTAGTGAATTAGGTATACAATTCTAACCATCAGACCATTTTTAAGTTTGGACTAAAATAAGACATTTAAATACATAACATTGTTTTTTGTTGTTTTTCTATAATTTAATAGTCGAAATGTAATTTAGAAAACATTTGGCAAGGTCATTTGAATAATGGTTAGCAGCAGGACTGACGCTGAAGGTCAGCTCTGTTTTCACATTCAAGTGAAAACGACCCATCGTCTTTTCAAACAAATATCACTTTTGAGAAAAGGGCTACTAGCAGTTTTCAAAGTCGATTAAATATCATTTGAAACGGCGTTAACAATAAATACAAATGTGTAAGAATCGAATATAATCAGCAAGACATCAATAGAACCACGTGCAGATCTCTATAAGCGGCGCATTGGGTGTAAAATCCTCCCCGGTTTGATGGAAACAGCTCATTTCATTCTGAGGTGGACAACAGCAAAGGAAAAGTCGACGGTTCTACATCTGTGCGCAGTTTTCTAGAACCGATAAAAGCTCCAGGAATGTTTTGCTGCCGGTTATTTAATGCCGCGCCGGGACATCAATCCCGCATCAAACAATTAGCACAAGCCGAGGGTCAGAGATCAGCCAGGGGTTATTGATGTGTGAATTAAAGTGCAGGTCAGCAGGAAGCCATGTTTTCATTCAGCCGCACGCTAACAATGAGACACAGCAGAGTGACAGAACAGCAGTTAGTCGGGCTTTAATTCACGCCTCGATCGCCGTCTGCTGTCAAATCACCTTTTAATGCGTCCACAAGCGCACAAAGAGGGCAGCGACCCCGACGGGGCGAGTGTGTGGAGAAGAGCTTCGGTAACACTTTAGATTAAGGTATTCACCATCAACTACAGTAGATGTTCATTCACATATTAGAGTCAAACTACGAGTAGCTTATGTGTTATGAACAAGACATTAAAATAGGGAATTCTGAGTTAGAAAAACCACATTTTAACACGGATAGTTTCATGTCTCGTTACATAAGAACAGACCATATGTGTTATTATGGGAGAATTACTCTTCTTGTGGTTCTGCTGCCTTATTGTTGAACTTATTAAAACCCAAACTCAACAACTTCCTTATAATAAATCAGCACTAATAGAGGGTTATTGAGGACACTCAACTAATGGCCTGGTACTTGTAGAATAAGGCATTAATACGTGTTTAATAATGACTAATAAAGAGCCAATTTACTGCTAATATGCACGCTAATAAACAACCAGTTGGTGGTGAATATGTGTACCTTAAAGGCGGGGTATGTAATTTATTTCAGAAACACTTGTTATATTCCATGGAATGCTCTTAACGTCCCGATAGCTATGAATATCTTAAATGCTTTGACAATAAATACATAAAAACACGTCATCAGTGGAAGCCGTAGCGCTGTGAAAAGCTCGACCAATCATCTGAGCCGGCTAAACGGATTGGATGGCCGACCTGCCTGTCAGCCTTCCATCGGGGCACACACTTATCTCGTGCCCTCATTGGTCACGTGTGTGTTCGTGTGTGTTGGGGGAGGGGCTCTGTGAGGAAGGGGCAGATTTTTTCCGGTTGTGTATTTTCAAATTCTAGCGATCTTGAGCCGGTTTCTCCAAAATGACCGACCCCACCTTTAAGATATCGTGTTACCAAGCGTTCTATCCTGAATACCTTACGGGTAGCAGAGGTGGTTTTGAAACCTAAAACAGCATTAATTATTCAACACTGGTGTCACGCTTCAACAGGAAAGCTGCAGCGATTGGTCGACTGATTAGATGATCTATTTAAGAATCATCTGCACCTTTTTCGATTGTTAGCAAGGCAAGGCAAGGCAAGGCAAGGCAAGGCAAGGCAAGGCAAGGCAAGGCAAGGCAAGTTTATTTATAGAGCACTTTTCAACGCAAGGCAATTCAAAGTGCTTGTTGCTAGTAAAGTAACTTAAATGTCAACATGTCCGAAAATACAGTTTGCAGCCTTTAAAATATGTAGATTAAATGCTTTGTTTTGTTTTATATCTTAAACTGAATCTCTTTGGGTTTTTTAACTTGGACAACATTACATTCAAACACGAAATGAGTTGCCATTTTGGCTTTTAAAAAAAAACTTTGGACAGACCAAACGGGCAAGAAGAAAGGAGATTACAAATATTAGATTTGTTTAAAAGTGCTGCAATGATGTATCCACAGAAAAATAAGGAAATTGAAGTCTTACATATGCTTCGGTTTCACATCATATTAAAAGTAGATATATTTTGGTTTTTGGAGTGAAAATATAAGACTTGATGAATATTCTTAAGTGTTTTTTGACATTTTCTACACCAAACATTATTTCAGAACAAATTGGCAGAGTATTTGATCAACCTTATAAAAAGGCAAACTTATACATCTGTTTTAGTTCATCAAAGATTATATCTGGGTAAATGTTTATTACACACTATCTACACTCTGAGTACTGATTGGATCGACACATGTGATATTTTCTTACTATTTTCTGACACTTTGAAAATAAACAGATACCGTTAGACTCATTTGGAGATTAATCATCAGTAACAAACCTTTTTAGTGGCAGTACTACCGTCTACATACTAAATACTTTTTACTTTTACTTCTCTCATGTTGAACACAAATACCTGTACTTTCTACTTCTCTCATGTTGAACCCAAATACCTGTACTTTCTACTTCTCTCATGTTGAACCCAAATACCTGTACTTTCTACTTCTTACATGTTGAACTCAAATACCTGTACTTTCTACTTCTCACATGTTGAACTCAAATACCTGTACTTTCTACTTCTCTCATGTTGAACACAAATACCTGTACTTTCTACTTCTTACATGTTGAACCCAAATACCTGTACTTTCTACTTCTTACATGTTGAACTTAAATACCTGTACTTTCTACTTCTCACATGTTGAACACAAATACCTGTACTTTCTACTTCTCACATGTTGAACACAAATACCTGTACTTTCTACTTCTTACATGTAGAACCCAAATACCTGTACTTTCTACTTCTTACATGTTGAACTCAAATACCTATACTTTCTACTTCTCTCATGTTGAACCCAAATACCTGTACTTTCTACTTCTTACATGTTGAACTTAAATACCTGTACTTTCTACTTCTTACATGTTGAACTTAAATACCTGTACTTTCTACTTCTTACATGTTGAACACAAATACCTGTACTTTCTACTTCTCACATGTTGAACTCAAATACCTGTACTTTCTACTTCTCTCATGTTGAACACAAATACCTGTACTTTCTACTTCTTACATGTAGAACCCAAATACCTGTACTTTCTACTTCTTACATGTTGAACTCAAATACCTGTACTTTCTACTTCTTACAAGTTGAACACAAATACCTGACAATGTCTCTAAACACGAGTTTAAAATCTGTACTTCTACTTCTTCTAGGATGTGTACTTTTGCCTTCTCTGTTTCTTACTATCTTATGACACTTTAAGATTAACACATCTAAAGTCATTTTGGGATTTTAATTATACAATAATAAACCTCTTTAGTGGCAGTACTACCGTCTACATATGAACGCGCTGGGAAGGAACCATTGATAAAGCCGTAATTGACCCAGAATCCCATTAGCAGCACTGGGGCAGTTAGTGAGAGACATTTTCCTTTGGTGTCCAACATCTGTTCCAACTGGAGACATTTAGCCCCAACAGGCTTAATTACACCCGTCCAAAACATGCCTCTTGATCGCCGCCTCTCGCCCCCTTCGCTGTTATAATTGTTCCCATTTCTACATGAATGCTCTCTTTGGACATATTTGGGTTTTTAGACGGGAAATCATTACATTTAAACTAGTGCTGTCAAAATTATCGCGTTAACGGCGGTAATTAATTTTTTGAATTAATTGCGTTAAAATATTTAACGCATTTAACGCATGTGCAGAATGGCCCACCCCATACGTGCCACCAGTGGCAGCGCCAGGGTATGGCTGGGGTAGGCTACACCCATACCAAGAAGTGGCTTAGCCCCACCGTGAAAAATGATTTTAAAGTAAGCAAAATAAAGTCTGCCAACTCGCGCGGAGTAAATTGCACAGACAGCAGTTAGTAAGATTGATTTCAGTAGCCACGGTTTTGAAAACTTTTGTCACGTAGTGATCGTCTTCTCAATAGAACATCTTTGATAACGGCGTGGTGTTGTTGCAGGAAGTCCCGACGCAGAATACTCTTGCTGTAGTACAGGGCAGAGCCATATAATAGTAATAATATGGCTCTGGTACAGGGGTGCACATAACTGGTACGCAGGTTATGTGCGTAATCTGAAATGCGTACCGTCACTTGTGTCACAAAGCGCATTTGCGTACCGACGTACTTGTGAAGCTTTTCCAGAAGGCGGTTCGATCACCGGACGACAGAGTCGGTCTCCGTGTGCACAGACGGGGCTGCTGTTAACGTCGGTCTGTACAACGGAATTGTGCCAAAACTACGCCAACCGTCTGCGGAGGGAGACTCCCCCCTTCACTGGAGAACTGCGCTAAAACAGCTGATCACAACGTTCACACTCTGTGGTCACGAAGTACTCCACTAGCCCCCCCCCCCCCTCGTCGACTTTCCTGAAGTACTCCCCCGTTGATAGAAATCAACACGTAATGAATTAAGACCCCACGGTTTGATGATTGATAGGTGTGTGGGTTGTCTTTCATTTTGACATGCAGAACAATGTTATAATAAACATACATACTGTGTTAAATGGATATATCCGCCTTCTTTCATTTATCTTTCCATTCCCAACAATATACATAAATAAATGGCATATTTTGGACATAGTTCGAATGGTGATTAATCTGATTAATTAATTTTTAAACTGTGATTAATCTGATTACAAATTTTAATCGTTTGACAGCCCTAATATAAACACAACCTTTAGAAATTAGTTGACATTTTGGTTTCTTTCTGACTTTTTATAGACCAAAAAGTGCTGATTCTGTGTCTGAAAACAAGGAGCCCCTCAATGGTGCTCTAGAGGAGATTCAGGTGATAAGGGGGGAGGGGGGGGGTTACCCTGGTTGCTGATTGGCTAATGGCTACTCAAGACAACACATCGTTATGACATCATAAAGTGGCCAAAATCTGATCAGCTCATTTTCAGACAGGTTTTTATAGAAATGGATCAAAAAGAGAGAAAATCTTTGTTCCTGAAACTTTCAGAGTCTCTTTCCACAGAGGGGACACATGTTGATGTAGAAGAGACATGGAGAAGAGGGGACACATGTTGATGTAGAAGAGACATGAAGAAGAGGGGACACATGTTGATGTAGAAGAGACATGAAGAAGAGGGGACACATGTTGATGTAGAAGAGACATGAAGAAGAGGGGGACACATGTTGATGTAGAAGAGACATGAAGAAGAGGGGACACATGTTGATGTAGAAGAGACATGAAGAAGAGGGGACACATGTTGATGTAGAAGAGACATGAAGAAGAGGGGACACATGTTGATGAAGAAGAGACATGAAGAAGAGGGGACACATGTTGATGTAGAAGAGACATGAAGAAGAGGGGACACATGTTGATGAAGAAGAGACATGAAGAAGAGGGGACACATGTTGATGTAGAAGAGACATGAAGAAGAGGGGACACATGTTGATGAAGAAGAGACATGAAGAAGAGGGGACACATGTTGATGTAGAAGAGACATGAAGAAGAGGGGACACATGTTGATGAAGAAGAGACATGAAGAAGAGGGGACACATGTTGATGTAGAAGAGACGTGAAGAAGAGGGGACACATGTTGATGTAGAAGAGACATGAAGAAGAGGGGACACATGTTGATGTAGAAGAGACGTGAAGAAGAGGGGACACATGTTGATGTAGAAGAGACATGGAGAAGAGGGGACACATGTTGATGTAGAAGAGACATGGAGAAGAGGGGACACGTGTTGATGTAGAAGAGACATGGAGAAGAGGGGACACATGTTGATGTAGAAGAGACATGAAGAAGAGGGGACACATGTTGATGTAGAAGAGACATGAAGAAGAGGGGACACATGTTGATGTAGAAGAGACATGAAGAAGAGGGGACACGTGTTGATGTAGAAGAGACATGGAGAAGAGGGGACACATGTTGATGTAGAAGAGACATGAAGAAGAGGGGACACATGTTGATGTAGAAGAGACATGAAGAAGAGGGGACACATGTTGATGTAGAAGAGACACGAAGAAGAGGGGACACATGTTGATGTAGAAGAGACATGGAGAAGAGGGGACACATGTTGATGTAGAAGAGACATGAAGAAGAGGGGACACATGTTGATGTAGAAGAGACACGAAGAAGAGGGGACACATGTTGATGTAGAAGAGACGTGAAGAAGAGGGGACACGTGTTGATGTAGAAGAGACGTGAAGAAGAGGGGACACGTGTTGATGTAGAAGAGACATGAAGAAGAGGGGACACATGTTGATGTAGAAGAGACATGAAGAAGAGGGGACACATGTTGATGTAGAAGAGACATGAAGAAAAGGGGACACATGTTGATGTGTGAGAGACATGGAGAAGAGGGGACACATGTTGATGTAGAAGAGACATGAAGAAGAGGGGACACATGTTGATGTGTGAGAGACATGGAGAAGAGGGGACACATGTTGATGTAGAAGAGACATGAAGAAGAGGGGACACATGTTGATGTAGAAGAGACATGGAGAAGAGGGGACACATTTGGACTCTACTTCACAGCAGCAGCAACATCTCAGGAGTGGGCCAATCACTGGGCGATTCCTCCTCTCTGCAAAGCCCTGATTTGTCCACACGGCTGCTCTCTAATTGGCTGCAGGCTTCACCTCCCATCATGCTTTGCCCCGGACTGATTTCCCCCCAGGGACAGGGCCATCAGGAGCCGAGTGATTAATGGCACCAGGGGTCAGAGGTCGTCTTGGTGGGAAGTGCCGAGGCCCCTGAACCGCTCCCTAAATCCTTCCTGCGACTTCCACGGGAACACAAGAGCCTTCAAACGGCTAGACGCCAACTGATAAGACGGAGCGGCAGCCGGAGGAACGAGGGCGGGACGGGTACGAGGACGCTTGAGACGTCATGACACATAAGCGCCTGTATGCCGTTTAGGTATCCACTAACTACCCTAGCTTGTTGTTCTACTTTAAGGCGGGCTACTTGATATTTTAAAAATCAAAATCAGCCTTCAAACGGCGAGACTTCTGATGATAAGAATACATGTCGCCTTTAATCCCATTTAGTTATCCACTAGTTATCCCAAACAAACGCTTTTTCAAACTTTTGTTCACTTTTAGTCGGTTTCTTGCTATCAAGCGGCTCGACTTCAAATGAGACGATAGAGTGTCCGATGGAGAAGGACCACGGGTGGGATGGGTACGACTTCTGAGGGACTTATATCATAACATTAACGCACATACATGCCAGTATTCCCATTTATTATCCACTAATTCCCCAAATACACACTTTTCCAAGCTTTTCTTTTAAGTCGGGCTGCTTGCTATTTTAAAAGTGAAATCAAAATCAGCTGGACTTCAAATTATAAGAATAGATGTCGCCTTTATTCCCATTTAGTTATCCACTACCGTAGTTACCCCACATAACTTAAAACACTTTTTCTAACTGTTTTGTACTTTCAGTCCGGCTACTTGCTATTTTAAAAATCAGCCTTCAACCGTCGCCTGTATTCCCATTTAATTACCCCAAAATCCTTTGAAACAAACGTTATTTTTTTTCTACTTTTAGTCGGGCTGCTTGCCATTTTAAAAGAGAAATCAAAACCAGCCTTCAAACGACTAGACGTGACATGATAACACGGAGGAGGAAGAAGGGTTGGCCGGGTTCGAGTTTGATATATCACTAATGGGAATAAACGTTATTTGTATTCCCGTTTCATCATCCACTCGTTACCCACAATCCTTCACAACAGAGAGACACGAGGAGAGCTGGAGCTCTGAAGGAGTCAGGACTCAGAGACACGAGGAGAGCTGGAGCTCTGATGGAGTCAGGACTCAGAGACACGAGGAGAGCTGGAGCTCTGATGGAGTCAGGACTCAGAGACACGAGGAGAGCTGGAGCTCTGATGGAGTCAGGACTCAGAGACACGAGGAGAGCTGGAGCTCTGATGGAGTCAGGACTCAGAGACACGAGGAGAGCTGGAGCTCTGATGGAGTCAGGACTCAGAGACACGAGGAGAGCTGGAGCTCTGATGGAGTCAGGACTCAGAGACACGAGGAGAGCTGGAGCTCTGATGGAGTCAGGACTCAGAGACACGAGGAGAGCTGGAGCTCTGATGGAGTCAGGACTCAGAGACACGAGGAGAGCTGGAGCTCTGATGGAGTCAGGACTCAGAGAGACACGAGGAGAGCTGGAGCTCTGATGGGGTCAGGACTCAGACACGAGGAGAGCTGGAGCTCTGATGGAGTCAGGACTCAGAGAGACGAGGAGAGCTGGAGCTCTGATGGAGTCAGGACTCAGAGACACGAGGAGAGCTGGAGCTCTGATGGAGTCAGGACTCAAAGACACGAGGAGAGCTGGAGCTCTGATGGAGTCAGGACTCAGAGAGACACGAGGAGAGCTGGAGCTCTGAAGGAGTCAGGACTCAGAGAGACGAGGAGAGCTGGAGCTCTGATGGAGTCAGGAATCAGAGACACGAGGAGAGCTGGAGCTCTGATGGAGTCAGGACTCAGAGACACGAGGAGAGCTGGAGCTCTGATGGAGTCAGGACTCAGAGACACGAGGAGAGCTGGAGCTCTGATGGAGTCAGGACTCAGAGACACGAGGAGAGCTGGAGCTCTGGTGGAGACATGTCACGGGCCACGAGTTGACCACACAGTTGAGATGCCACAATCAGTTCTGAAGATCTCTTCCTCAGACCCGTATTTAACTCGTTCAGAGAATAATCAACATTCTTCAATAGAGAGACTAAACAGCTGAGGACACTGGATCACATTTGCTGTCGCTTACGGCTCGGGGTCCTCTGGAAGGACGTGTTCCAGGAGTCCCACAACCACGACTATCTCTGACCGAGAGCGGCCGGTCACAAACTGGTGACATCAACATGCTAGGGCAGCCCCTCCGTAAGGGACACACCGGCTGCTCAGGGCCGGGCTTCTGCGTCAGAGGGCGAAAGATGACACGCGGGGCAAATTATTCCCCAACACTTCAGATATTTACTTCTTTACGATATGAATAAATCAGTATTTTATGCTGTTTTTAAAAACCTCACGGAATTCTCTATCGATACTTGATCATCACAATCGTTGCCGAATATCTCCCTGTAGATCGATATTAACAACAGTTTCTATTTATATTCTACTGCTAATTGTCAACTTGATTGCAACTGGCTTTGATTTGACTTTTAAAATAGCGAGTAACCGGACTTACTATTTTTACCTTTTAATCGGGCTACTTGCTAACGGCTAGCCTTCAAATGAGAAGGTCAGACGGAGGAGGAGAAAGGCGGGACGTCGCTGATATTCCCACGTAATGATCCACTATACCCAAAATCCTTCAAAAAGCCTGTGCACATTTCAGGAAAAATACTGTTTTCAGCCTCAACGATGTGCTTTTATCAGATTTATATAACTAAGTAAATATCTTAATGTCAAAGCAAGATATTTAAAGACCTTTAATAGTTTTTTTGATAAACTGGGATGGCGGCAATGATCAGTTGGCTCTTTGAACTACTGACAAATATTCAGCAACTATCAATTAAATAATTTAAAACGAACCATTTCTTGTTATTTGTAAATCCTGCAAAACCCTTTGAACATTTCTCATATTTTATTGTAATCTCACATATTATTAAATAATACTGCTTCTTTTGCTACGTAATCTTCTTTCTGAGTCTTTGTTTACACCAGGGCAAATTCCCCGTATCCACACACTTGGTAATAAAACCCATTCTGATATGTCAGCCTATATTTCGTGCGGATAATCAATACCCGATACACGCCGTCGCCTTTGATTTCCCAGCAGGGGAGAAATCCTTCACACTAAAAGGAGGAGAAACCCCTCCGTTAACTCGACGTCACAACGTTCATGCAAACTCCATCCTAACGCGGGGATAAGTCATCAAGTGAAAAGCCTTTCATCGTTTTCCAGGCTGGAGACCATCGATCAAAAGCAAGAAGAGACGTCTGAATCGAACATTAACATTTTGATGGTTTAAATATCTTGGATCGACAGATAGTCACTTCGTTAGGATATCAAACCGGGCAAAGCCGCACATCTCCGTGTTTGAGGGGCTAAAAACGATAAAACTTCAACAATACTCTCTTTCTGTCGATCCATCAGTCGACTAATCGTCCTTTCTGGACCACATCCATGCCGTTTTCTCAAATACACTGAGGCGAGGACTTTATCGCTGGTGACGCTACAGGAGGTCGAGTCCCAGTCGACGGTATACACATCTTGGATTGACAGATAGTCACTTCATTAGGATATCAAACAAAGAAGAGCCGCCCACCTCTCGTGCAGCTTTCCATCTCAACGGGAGGAAAAGAGGAGAAAAAACAAGGTCGTTCCATGCGACCCCTGACCTATTTTTAGTAGGAAACAGCTGTTCACATTAAAGGGCCTCTGTAATAAATCAATCGGGTGCCCGTGGCGCCAGTAGTGGTAAATTACAGATCGCTGACTTCACATCATGGGCATTTTTTAAATAATTAAGTGGCAGACGGCCGTCCACGGGAAACAACACGCAGGAAATGATCTCCCATTGGCTGGTGTGAGGTTTCGCAATCAAATCTACATACGATCAGATAATAGTGGACTAACTCTTAATTTTAAGCATATTTTGTCCTAAAAGTTCGTCCTTTTCTATTGAATTCAAGCAATTGTCGGGATATTGATGTTGCGTTTTATATAAAATGTTGGTTTTTCACATTCTAGAGGCTTTAAATAAGCCCAATGAGTGTTTGTTATCCGTTGTGTTTGTGTATTATTAAAATGGTGCAAAACCGTTAAGAACCAAACCAAAAAGGAGGAGGAGAGAAGAAGCCATCTTGTTTTCTTTTTGATTAGTGACACCGCAATAAACCGTATTTAATTCCATCTTAATTTACATTATTTTATTTAATATTCTGTTCTTGTACATATCATATTCTATTCACACGTATATAGACTTCTTGCACTATTTTTTATTTGTATGTTATTATATATGTTGCGTCGTTGGAGGAGCTCAGGTCAGAAGAATTCCATTTCTAAACTGGAGCTGACCTTCTTTGAATCTTTGAACCTTGAATCTAAATGCCGGAGTCGAGACGCACAGCAGGGTGCGAGAAACAACAGAGATAAATAAAGAAACAAAGCGAGGAAGAGGAGGCGTGTTTGCTGCCTTGAGGAGGTAAGGAAGGACGGATGGAGGGAAGGAAGGAAGAAGGGAATGAGGGGAGGCGCGTTAAGTGGCCAGCTGGAGAGAGACTGGACTAGTGAGGAAGGTGTCAGCCAACACAAAGGTCTCAGTCCTTTCAGAGCGAAAACAGCTTTGAAATGCCCCGCCTCCACCAGCAGGGCGTCATCTCGAACTCTGATAACCAGATTTAATATGTATAACCATTATTTTCATTATCCAATCACTGGCCAGGAAATGTGAGAGAATAGTGAAAAATGGCCATCTCGGTTCCTCAGTCGAAGGTGATGGTATAAATCCACCTATTCACAATTAATGATCAATAAAATACTTCTCGTCTTAAATATCTTGGATAGACACTACGGGAGATTGTCCGTGTCAGAAGCGTTCCTGGTTGGTTGAGGCGAGGGGTGGGACCCCCGGCATGATTCAGATTACACAAAGCAGGCATGCGTTTTGGATATAAACAACCAGGTCTTCTGCCCTTCCTTGAATGTGTCCGACCCTTTTAGAGTCAACCCTTACCGACAGAAGTAGTCCCCAAATCTGGCTGTTGACAATTTTGATATTCAGAGTCTCCATGAGATAAGATGGAACTTTATTTATCCCCGAAGGCAGGGGTGTCAAACTCAATTTTATCACGGGCCACATCGGCATCATGGTTGCACTCAAAGGGCCGGTTGTAACTTTAAGACGATATAAATATATAAATATTTAATATATATAAAATAATGTATTATATGACATGATTGCCTCTGCATTGGATTATTATCGGAGCGGGTAATAACTTCATAATTAACTACGTCTGAAAGCAGAAGTCTAGGGCAAACAATTGCAAGTCTCTTTCAGTGCGCATGTCACAAAACGATTTTAAAAGAAAATCCAAATTCTGAAAAAAACAAGTGACATTTTGAAAAAAAATAAAATGTCTAATTTGAGATGCATTGTGGGACATGTAGTTCATGGGCATTGTGCTTCTGTAAAGTGGCCTGTAACTGTATAATAAAAATATGATATTCTTTGCAAGCTCTTGTGGGGCCGCATGAAATGAAGTCGCGGGCCGGATTTGGCCCCCGGGCCTTGAGTTTGACACCCCTGCCCTAAGGGAAATTCAGGTGTTTAAAAAGTTGTATTTCGTTGGCCTCTTCTTGTAAATGACCCCTCGTATGTTCATTTTCTTTTAATTTCAAGCCATCAAAAACAAACCGGGTAAAGTCTAGGAAATGTGCGTCCCAACACGCATTGAAACTCGCAGAATAGTAACTTTCCAGACTGAAAAAGCACATCTTACGGAAGAGAGTACTTCTGGTTTGTTTCTTCATTGGTCTTTTCTTTCTTCATATTAAGAGTCGAGTCAATCGCCACACAAAGTTACATGTGTTTGTATCTCGTTGGCCTCTTCTTGTGAACGACCCCTCGTCGTACCCTTAGATGTTTATTTTCTTTTAGTTCAGCGCCATCTGTGATCGAAACATCAACATCAGACAGGCTCCATTTGATAACATGTTCTACCCGGAGTCGGAAACTCTAAATAAATAAAAGCAGAAGACACTTTCCAGACTGAAAGAAGATGTATCTTCCGAAAGCACAAACCGCTCCAGTGAGTGTTTCTGGTGGTCTTTCAAACAACCGAAACAGGTGGTATTCATGCTTTCCTTCAGGAATGACTGAAATATGTCAAAACGGAGTGTCTGGTCTCCACATGCTTAGTGTTTACTTTACCCCTGGTTGTTTAGTTTCTAAACGTCGGGGCATATTGTCAGGACCCTGCTCTGCTTCCAGCCATGTTTGTTTTATTTTGAATGCACGGCCAGGGACATAAAAGGTAAAAAAGCCTTGGAATTTGCTATCTATAGTCCAGGCAGAGCCACCACTCGCATGACGGACCAATTCATATCAAGTGTTCAGATACGTGCCCTCCACATAAGGGAAGTGAAATGTAACGTTACACTATAGATACATCGCTATTCTAAGCATGAAGCGAAAGCCACAGCTGATAGAGACACAGAGACACAGATAGAGGGGGACAGTTGTCTAATAAAGCCTATATAAGACATCATTGGGGCTCGATATTATCTATACAAGGGGTGTCCAAACTTGTTTCACCGAGGGCCACATACAGAACAATATACTAAGGGCTGGGCCACTTAGAGGTGAGGTGTATCGCCTCGTAAGGGAAGTTATAAGTTGGCAAAATGTAGGTCAATTAGGCTCGATACATGAACATGCTTTAAGAAACACAACCGCCTACATCCCAGGGTTTCACTCATCTTGTTGGCAGCTCATTCCTTACAACAAAAGCCTCAGATTGATTAGAATAAAGGGAAATATTAAGGGTTTATTTCAAGGCTGTTATGTAATTAAGTTATTGGGCTTTTTTCTTATCAACTTAGATTTGTTAGAAGATTTTCTCAACTTTAAGTGACTGCATTTATTTGAAACGTGGGCGTATTACTGTAACATGAATACTACTGTGTAATATATATATTTAAGAAGTACATTATAAGAAAAGCACAAGATTCTTATTTCACTATGCTTTTTTAATTTGCTGAGGGCCGGTTCAAAATGGGCCGCGGGCCGTATTTGGCCCCCGGAGCGTAGTTTGGACACCCCTGACTGCATTCCCGTCAGTAAGTGCAATTCATGGGAATAGACGGAGGCAGAAGGGCGGAGAAAAGCCTCATTGATAAGAGTAAGAAAACCCCTTTGTTGGTGAGGGTAAACTCAACAATACGAGATATTCTTCCCTCTGCGGAGACGTTGTTACGACATCATCGCCATGGCATGATGTGACTAATCCAACAGCAGTGCCATAAAGAGGACACAAAGCACCGTGTATTCTCCCTCTGTGCAAATATGTGACTGTAGGTATGTCGGATCAGATTAAAACACGTTTTTAACACACTTTAGAAAACCCTTAAACATGACTTTAATTAAGTGTATTATGTCAACAAATGTCACAACACTGTATACGGTTAGTTGAAATCTAACCCTTTTATTCGAACTGCATATTATTGCTTTCTACTAATACAGGTATGTGACATTTCTAGACATAATCAACACTTAATGAAAGTGAAGTGTTGTCCCTTTCATGAGCAGGCAAAGAAATAAACGTGTGACTTTTCGAGTGAATATCTCGATATGAGAGTTTCAATAATAAGAATAAATACTAGAGCGGAGGAAAAAGCAAACGCTCGATGATTGATAAGTCACTCGGAGCGCTATTTACTCGCGGAACAGTGAGACGAGCTCCTTAGCGAGAATTATTACAGACAGCCGACAGTTTATTAAAGCAGCTGTCTTCTGTCTTCTGTCTTCTGTCAACTGCCTCATTGTGTGGGGCGTAAAACATCACCGAACTGGCGAGGTGCCAAGAAACAAGCTGTAAATCACACACACACACACACACACAGATACACACACACACACACACACCGTAATACACACACGCACACGCACGCACACACACACACACACACACACACACACACACACACACACACACACACACAGCAAATAAGACACTATTAGAACTTGAGTTACACGATTAGATTAGTTTTTTCCGGAGCACTTTGGCGGTAAATCTTCGCCGGGTGCAGCGTACCGTTAGCTGCAGAACATCGAACACTACGGTCTCTTTTAGGACTAAAATGAAACATTCATAAAAAAAAACTTGCATCAAAGCTTGGATTCATCTTTTAAAAGAAGTTGCACATAAAACACGTGTCTTTTTAAAAAGTCATTCGATTTAGTTTTGCACTTAATACTTTGTAATAGACAGGAACATGGGTTTTCTGATATGTCTCCAGGGTTAATTAATATACATAGATATAACATCAAATAAATACATATTTTAAAAAACATAATAAACTCAAATTAATGACCAATAAAAAGGTGAAATAAAAAATAAAGAACTGTGTTTTTTTAACTGCCATCTTTGTCTCTTAAGCGAGTTGAATTAAAGAGGGGGAGGAACAGAGAGAGAGTGGCAGGAAACGCGACACCTCCGTGGGTCATGAAGAAGAGTCACCTGGTGGGGGGGGGGGGGGGGAAGGTTGGATGGCGCGGAAAGTGAGACGGGTCTTCAACTGAAACCCAACCCCCCCATCCCAAAGGACCCCAATCAACACCGGCTGATAGCACATCCTTTACTCGAGTGGAAGTACAGATACTCGTGTTTAAAAATACTCTGGTGAAAGTAGAAGTACTGACTAAACTTCTTTACTCAAGTGAAAGTAAAGAGGCTTTGAAGTGTCCTTCAGTAAAAAGTACCCATAGCTAGCAGCTGCTTTAAAGAGTACCTGACCTCCCTTTATATCAATAGAACAATAATGTCATTGTTAGCTAATGAATGTTTCCATGGTGACCAACGGCAACATGACAACGTTTCCATTGGTCCCTCTTCTTTAGAGGAAATGATGGATATGTAAGGTTACTGCCTCAGTGTAACAGTGTGTGTCTCTGTGTGTAACACTGTATCGGTGTGTGTATCTGTGTATTACGGTGTGTGTATCTGTGTGTATCTGTGTATTACGGTGTGTGTAACAGTGTGTATCTGTGGGTATCTGTGTGTGTATCTGTGTATCGGTGTGTGTATCTGTGTGTGTATCTGTGTATTACGGTGTGTGTATCTGTGTGTATCTGTGTATTACGGTGTGTGTAACAGTGTGTATCTGTGGGTATCTGTGTGTGTAACACTGTATCGGTGTGTGTATCTGTGTGTGTATCTGTGTATTACGGTGTGTGTATCTGTGTGTGTATCTGTGTATTACGGTGTGTGTGTATCTGTGTATTACGGTGTGTGTGTGTGTGTGTGTGTGTGTGTGTGTGTGTGTGTATCTGTGTATTACGGTGTGTGTATCTGTGAGTATCTGTGTGTGTAACGCTGTGTATCGGTGTATTACGGTGTGTGTGTATGTATCTGTGTGTATCTGTGTGTGTATCTGTATGTGTATCTGTGTGTGTATCTGTGTGTGTATTTGTGTATTACGGTGTGTGTGTGTGTGTGTGTGTGTGTGTGTGTGTATCTGTGTGTGTATCTTTGTGTGTAACACTGTATCTGTGTGTGTATCTGTGTGTGTATATGTGTGTGTATCTGTGTATATCTGTGTGTATATCTGTGTGTGTATCTGTGTGTGTATCTGTGTGTGTATATGTGTGTGTATCTGTGTATTACGGTGTGTGTGTGTGTGTGTATCTGTGTGTGTATATGTGTGTGGGTGTATCTGTGTGTGTATATGTGTGTGTATCTGTGTATTACGGTGTGTGTGTGTGTGTGTGTGTGTGTGTGTGTGTGTGTGTGTGTGTGTGTGTATGTAACACTGTGCATCTGTGTGTATCTGTGTATTACGGTGTGTGTGTGTGTGTGTGTGTGTGTGTGTGTGTGTGTGTGTGTGTGTATCTTTGTGTGTAACACTGTGTATCTGTGTGTGTATCTGTGTGTGTGTGTGTGTGTGTATCTTTGTGTGTAACACTGTGTATCTGTGTGTGTATCTGTGTGTGTGTGTGTATCTTTGTGTGTAACACTGTCTGTGTGTGTCTGCGTATGCATCCATTACAGCCTCAGGCTGTTTCCATCATTGTCTCGAACTCCAACCTGCAGCCGGTTCTGAGGGTCACCACGATCTGGGAATGTGTGTGAACATCTAGTTGACCAGTGAAATTGTGCAGGTGGCTGATGAATGTGCAGAGTACCAGCCAGAGGCCACACACACACACACACACACACACACACACACACACACACACACACACACACACACACACACACACACACACACACACACACACACACACACACACACACACACACACACACACACACACACACACACACACACACACACACACACACACACACACACACACACACACACACACACACACACACACACACACACACACACACACACACACACACACACACACACACACACACACACACACACACACGACTGAACCCCATCATTAAACACACACCACGTTGAGCAGACCTGCTGTGAGGGATTGATTTGAAAACGCTCGACATCACGAAGGCGGGGTTTCCTAGCTTTGCCTCCACACACACTTCAGAAACCACCTGAACCTGTTGTGTTGCTTAATGCATTAAACACACACACATGCAGTGTGTGGACAGCATTTCCCCGCCTTCATTTCACAAATCTTGTAAGGCTCGATTGTGTTAGAAATGTTGCATAGCTGGAGCTGATGAAAGACGTGTTTATCTATCCGTCTGACAGCACGATTACACAAAGACAGCTCAGGGCACCCGATTCCTCCCGGCTGGAGTTGGGTTGTGAGGCAGTTTATGGGTCAGTTTTTATTTGAAATAATGTAATGCATACATAGATAAAGATACCTTGATTACTAAAAACTTGCATCAAAGCTACGTTTTGCACATAAAAAACAACTATTACGTTTTTTTGTTGCACTTTTTTCTTTGAAACCCGAGATTGAACTGGTGGTTGTTTTCTGTCGGGTCGTTGTCCATCTGTCTGACAGCAGGATTACACCAACAAAACCTCGTGGAAATGAAGCTTAAAAAAACCACCTCTAAATACACAAAGACACCACATTGTGTAACGCTTTGTTGACATTGCAAGATTGGGCATGTGTAGTGCATTCAGGTGACGTCAGAATAATTGGAAATATGTGTTTCCAACTGGGAACGATTCACATTAAAGCCTGAGACACAACTCAAACAACACATCTAGCTTTTAACACTTGCAAACAACTTATAAAGATTGGCCTACATAGTGTAAAGAAAGCAAAAGCAGTGGGAAAGGCTGCTCAAAGCTGCACCGTCTATCGTGTTGTTTCCTCAGCCCTCCGTCTTCTTCTTGTGATGGTCTAATTGTGTTTGCACTGAAAATACATTTAGGCAAAATGAAATCTATCAGCAGGTTTTAGATACAAGGGCAAACAGCAGATGACAGCTATGACATTTACAGTGGAGGGGGGGAGGGGAGCATCTTTGTTGACATATGCAGTTCTTATAAACACCGATGATACAGGCCCGTATTGTGTCGGTAACAGTCAGTTAAAAGCTGTTTTCTTTCATACTAGGCGTACTCGAGCACAGGCGTGAAAACACGATACATCTATGCATGAAACTACACTTTAATAATGTCTTTACGGTTTTTAAATGTGATGCATTACGTATAAAACACTTAACGTGCAGTCATTGCTTGCCTTTTTGGGTCCCGATTGAAACAGCTTGGTCAGATATAGTGTGCGACCTCTGCTCTATATTTACATCTGACTGAGAGATCGAGTGAGAGAAAAGTAACCCAATAGCTCGGCCTTGCAAACTGCCATCTCTGATCTTTGCAGAAATGTCAAGAATGTATATGTCACAGCAACATGACAATGGCATGTTGTGCACATAATAGAGGGAGGGGAGTTGGCATCAACTGTAGATTGTAGTGACAAAAGGAGACAAAGGTTAAACTTAAGTTTTTTCCACTGGAGTAGCTTGAAACTCAGGTCGAACAAATCTGAGCGATCAAAGCGAGAATGAAGTCAAGAGCAATAAAAGCAGGGGGGGGGGGGGTTAAAGAGAAAAAGACTCTTCTGTCGGTCACTGCTTGAATACCTTCTCTCACAAAAAGCACCATTTGCATATCAAGTATTCACGCTGTGTTACCTTGAAATGCTTGAAGACAACTTCTCCTCGCATGCCTCTGCAGAGAAGTACTAGTGGTGAACTGAGGTAACCTAGGGCCATGTTTAACACAACTAGAAGTCAGTTTACAAACTCTCACAACTTGTGTTCGTATAATCCAGGTTTTATTTAATCCAGTGATATGCTCAAAACTTCCTAAAACTTCCATGCTTTTTTGCTAAAAACCTTACTCGTCCGCACAAGTCTGGACAATCATGAAGTGTTGGAAATAGTACGGCTATGGTGAATAAACATATGAATTAATGAATTACCTTTTTTTGGACCCAATTCCAACATGTACTGAGCTCTCAGGATAGTCTGTTTATTGCCTCTTTTCGCCATTTGCATCCGGAAAATTCTGGCTCCTGCATTAGCTAGCTAGTTAGCTTAGCCTTGCTAGCAAACATTAGCCTAGCCTCAGACGTTGACAACACATCTGTGTCAAACTGTAAGCTGAAATTGTTCAATAGAAGTTGGTTATGTCTGTGGATACAGCTTACAAACTCACACAACTCACACAACTCACAATCAAAACTTCCTAAATACATGCATTTTAGCTAAAAACCTTATTTGCCGTCTGGACAATCATGAAGTGTTGGAAATAGTACGGCTATGGTGAATAAACCTAAATAATATTGAATTCAGAAAACGTGACCCACTGCCAGCATGTACTGAGCTCTCAGGATACTCAATTAACTTCTCCTTTTGTTTTGTTTCACCCGGAAAAGTCTGGCAGTTTTTCACTTTGGAGCTCCTGCCATTAGCATGCTAGTTAGCTTAGCCTTGTTAGCCCCAGTTGACAACACATTTGTGTCAAACTGTAAGCTGAAATGGCTCCACTGAAGTTGGTTGTGTCTGTGAATACACTTCAAACATTGAATTAACAATGACTTCACTCGTGTGTCAATGAAAGGAGCTAAACTAAAGCAGAGTGGACAGTGACTGCTTCATGCTGCAGATTCAGAACATGCTAACTCTCAGCAGCTACATGCAGCCACACTGTTAATACGGACTAAGAACATATGGTCTAAAAGCATTATCCCCTCTACAATCTGCCCTCACATGTTTATTTTAGTCGGGCTGTTGTGCACGCCTTGTATAAAGCTGCAATTCAGGAATTATAGGAGTGCGCTGTGCAATTACATTCCCGTAATTACACATTCAGACCTTCGCTCTACAGTAAACTGCCTCCTCGGTGGACGGCTAAAAGCTTTTTCTACTCACATTTTAGATATTTAAGAGTCTCTTTTCACTCTTATAGTAGGCTAATAACAAAGAACATTCATTTTGTAAGGAAATATTAAACACTGACTATTACTATCAACAGAAGGAAGACATTGCGGTGTGAATGCTGTATGCTGAAACTTAATACAAACATGTGGATAAATATCAGAATCAGAATACCTTTATTCGTCCCACAGAGCGGACATTTGCATTGTTACGGCAAAAAGAGCCAAAGACAGCCTAATATTAACTAAGAAGCACACATAAAAAAAATATTAAAGATTAAAAAAAGATATAGCAGGCAGGTATATATTGCAGTTATTAATATTTCACAACAAGGGGTGTTATAGTATAGTCTTTGTTGTGGACCAGGGACCATGATGGTTAGTCTGACATTTGAGTTATTATTAATCCACATAAAGTTAAAATAATAATAATACATTATATTTTGATAGCGCTTTTCCTAACGCTCAAAGACGCTTACAATCTAATGTTATGAATGGATGGATGTTATGAAGAGTAATAACCGTGTAATTATGAGCTGATCAGATTCCCCCCCCCCCACCTTATCACCTGGATCTCCTCTAGAGCACCATTGGGTTCTTTTTAACCAAATATCTCTCAGAGGCGCGTGGGGAGTGGCTCCTTGTTTTCATCTAAAGCAGGGGTAGCCAACACGGTGCCCGAGGGCACTTAGTCACTAAGACTCACGTTGCCCCCGCGGGGAAAGTTCTAAAAATAGCTCGCCAAGCAAATCCAAAATGTAAAAAATACACAAAACAAAAAAGTCAATGTAATTAAAAGAATCTACCCTATGCATAAACGAAACCTCAATCATAGCGAACTCTATATACTTACTACAGCTCTATATCTATCGAACACCCCTCCCCCCTCCCCCACAATGAATATCGACCAATCACATTCTTGCTTGATTTGCGGGACCCGAGCATGTCCACCCCCAAATAAAGCAGGTTAAAATAATTAAATTGCAAACATTTTCTTTTAGTAAACACTGCAAACGGGTCCCACAGACCCAAACAGCACACAAAGGGTAAAGGTAAATATATACGCTGCAAAAAACACAAAAAAACTGAGTAAAAGTACCTCACGACTTATTTTTTGAAAGTAGCTCTCACCCTAAAAAATGTTGGCGACCCTTGATCTAAAGTAACAGACAGAGAATCAGCACGTTTGAAACAGGGCTGAAACAGAGAGGATTATGGGTAATGCTGCAATGATCTGTTTGGTGTTTCAGCCAATCAGAGACAGGCTCTGGATCTGTCCGAGACCTGTGAGATATTGATGAAAAGCAGTATAATAGGGAACCTTTAAGTGGCTGACAGTGATGTCTTCACTGGCAGGTGCAACACGGAGCACCCAGCTTTATAACAGCTAACCACTCCAATCAATGGACACCGGACTGACGGACGCATCAGCTGACGAGTCCCGTTTGGGGAAACCAATCAATGCTGGAGACATCAGCTGCTATGACGCGAGGAGGACAGAAGCAGAGTGAGAGACTGAGTGGGGGTTGGGCACTCATCTTGGACATTTCACCTCCCATCAATGCTAATTACTTTTAGGCTTTTTGCAATCCATGACACGGGGTCAAACATGTGTGTCGGGGATTTGGCTGGTGCTCTTAATGCAGAGCGACTTTGGAAAAGGTCAGACCCAGAGCAGGAAGTGCTTTCATTCCTACGTAAGAAACAATACCCTCGGTTACATCTTATCAATATTGTGATCGGAGACCAGATATTAAAGTATTAAAGTGTATTTTTAGGTGTATTATCCTGGTTTTAGAGGCAATACCTGACTGTATTATACATATATCTACACCACTATATATAATACATTTCATTGTGTAAATATGTCATGAAAGCACAAATAGTAAGCTTACAATATATATATTAGATGTGTCTCAATAACGCCAAGCCCTTCTTAGTGAAAAGGGAACGATGCTTATTACTAAAAACAAACGGGATTAGACTTTAAGAAAAAGCTTTTGAATATAACTGAATGAGAAGTCGAGTTTTAAGCCTGTTTTTAAAGAGGACAACTCGTCTTTGCACACTTACTGTATCTACCATTATTTAAACGACCTCTCCTCTATTTAATCGTGTATCCCTACATGCCGTGGACAAAGAGGCACGGATAACATTCGGCCGTTTTTCGTGTCCACTTCTTCCCTTGGATGCAGGCTTCTTGTTTTCTGCATAACAGAATAGAAACAGGGCAAGGATAATCTCTAAGTTATTGGAATATGATATATTAGATAAATAGTTATTTTTAAGTTGAATGTTATGGATGTTCTTTCCAAAGTTCAGCTGTTTAACAGTCTTATGGCCTGGTGGTTTTAGTATATCATTATTACTAACACTTATTAAGGTACACTTATTCACCATCAACTAGTTATTCATCAACATATTAGCGTCAAACTACTCGCTTACTTGTTATGAACAAGACGTCACTTTCAAATAGGGAATTCTGAGTTAGAAAAAACACATTTTGAGTTATTTTGACACAATTAATACTTTTAGTTTAACGTCTTAATACATAGGAATAGATCATATTTGTTTGGTGTTATTGTGGTTCTGCTGCCTCATTAGGCTCATATTGAACATATTAAAACCAAACCTCAACAACGTCCTTACAATAAATAAGCACTAATTAGAGCAGGGGTGTCAAACTCAATTTCATCACGGGCCACATCAGCATGAAGGCTGCACTCAAAGGGCCGGTTGTAACTTTAAGACTATATAAAAATACATATATAAATATTTAATATATATAAAATAATGCATTATATGATATTATTGCCTCTGCATTGGATTGTTATCGGATAGGGTAATAAGCTCATAATTAACTACGTCTGAAAGCAGAAGTCTAGGGCAAGTCATTGCAAGTCTCTTCAGTGAGAAGGTGACAACATGATTTAAAAAGAAAAGCCAAATTCTGAAAAAAAAGAAGTGACATTTTGAAAAGAAATTCTAATTCGGAGAAAAAAATGCATATTTAAAAAAAAAAGTCAAATTGTGAGAAAAAAGTCAAATTTGAGATGCACTGTGGGACATGTAGTTTTTGGGCAACATGTTTCTGTAAAGTAGCATCTAACCGTATAATAAACGTATTATATTCTTTGAAAGCTCTTGAGGGGCCACATAAAATGAAGTCGCGGGTCGGATTTGGCCCCCGGGCCTTGAGTTTGACACCCCTGGGGGTTATTCTATATATATATATAAAACTCAACTAATGGCTAATTACTTGTAGAACATGGTCATGCAGAATAAGGCATTAATAAGTGTTTAATACTGACTGATAAAGAGCCAATGTACTGCTAATATACATGTTAATTAACAACTAGTTGATGGTTAATATGTACTTTAATATAAAGTCTTACCGAATAGACAATATGTGTTAAGTGTTATTGTGGTACTGCTGCCTCATTAGGCCCATATTGAGCATATTAAGACCCACACTCTCGTACAACAACGTCCTTCCTTACAATAAATAAGCACTAAGTCGAGGGAAACTAATGGCCTGGTACTTGTAGAATACGGACATATAGAATAAGGCATTAATAAGTGTTTAACACCGACTGATAAAGAGCCAGTGTGCTGCTAATATGCATGTTAATTGCCATGTTGTGTACCTTAATGTAAAGTGTTATATATATATATAATGTTAGTTTCTTCTCGTTGTCCATTAGGCCTCTGCTCTCCGTTACGGCGAGTCTTATATAACCCTGGAAGTGAGCTCAGGGTTATTGTGCTGCGGCAGAAGGGCTCCTCGGGGGGCTGTAACGTGTTTCATACCGTCCATCACAGGCTGTGGAGAACAGGAAGCATTGCTTTAAGAGCACACACAGGACACAGATGGAGAGCAAGACACGCAGATACGCAGAGATAGCAAGAAGTTTGGGAAATGTGTGGATCTGACGTGGGACCGGCTCAGCAGAGGGGCCAGGAACACGGGTTTAGA
The DNA here is from genome assembly GCF_902827115.2 of Pseudochaenichthys georgianus. NCBI lineage: Eukaryota > Metazoa > Chordata > Actinopteri > Perciformes > Channichthyidae > Pseudochaenichthys > Pseudochaenichthys georgianus. The sequence goes on along the minus strand of NW_027262720.1, from coordinate 274,072 downwards.
GGGAAATAGATAATTCTTATGCATGAGTGGACGAATAAGTGGGGTTAGGTCCCTGTCTTTCACATGTTAGTAGATTATATGGGAAATGAATGTTTAATCCGTTTATCAGACATACTAACAGGGGAATTGGTTTGGTGACTTTTGTTCCATTATAGAATGAATACAATAAAAGCCAAATAAACAAAATATAATGTTTTATAGAATATCCGAAGTACGAATTTCCAATAAAAGACACAATAATACATATACACGTAAGAATGAAAGCATGTCGAATAGAAGAGGGCCTGACGCTCCAAAGGCAGCGTTCAAATATACTATAGACTGCCGTTATAATAAAAATAGGTCTATGTCTGTTTACTTCCAAGAATTGCCGACATTCAATGTGTTGAATTCTTTTAAAGTCTTATTTTCGAAGGAATATATTTAGCATTTTCACATCACGTCTTTCGGATAATTCCAGTTAAAAACAGCGTCGTTCATTCGGGGAAATAGATCAGCTCATGTTCTACTTTCTTGCGTAGGAATATCATAGTATTTGTGTGGCTCTTCCACCGAGGCCACAGTAAGGTGCATGGATCTGAGCAGTCGTGTTATTTTTACCCTGACCGATGACCTCTCTGTGAGGAATGAATCTGCTCCGTTACTGATGAGCGCCGGGTGATTACGAATCTCCCAGAAGATTAAGAGACTCGAATCCCCGAGCAGCGCGTCGTAATCAAAGATGGACAGAACAGTGGCGACCGAGGAGAAATACAATGGCTGAACGATAGAGGAACAACACTAGCCCTATCTCAATCTTTACTTATTTATATAGCATATTTAAAAACAGCCTCAGTGCCAAAGTGCTGTACGGGGAATAAATACAATATAAAAGAACACGATGGAAGTAAAATAATAATAGACCATAATTAAAAACATGATTAAAAGCACAAGAAACATATAAAAACACGTCCAAATGTTTTGAGCAGAGATTTAAAAAGCAGCAGGGGGGGGGGGGTTGGGTTTTGAAGAGCGGAGCGAGACACAGAGAGGCGTCTTGGTTGGTAAGAAAGAAACAATAAAAGATTGCACAATCACTACTTCCTTCTGTTTTGACCACCGTAGAAGACCCCCCCCCCCACAAAAAAGACCTCTGTTAGTAATTTGCCAACCGCAGGGTGGAGGTTACCGGCGATAACGTCCCTCTCTCTCATACATCAACAAGTCGTGTATTAGTGCAAAAGAAACAGATTGCAAGAAACACATCGCTACTTCCGTTTGTCTCGACCCCCGCGGATGAACTCACCAAAAGGGCTGGGTTTGTAATTCGCCAACCGCAGGGTGGAGTTTAACAACGATAACGTCCCCCGTGCAATAATAAGACCAGTGTCTTTTAGCCTGAACTCAAAGCCATGATTTGCTAAACCATCCTCAACGTCTTTGCTTCCACTTCTGGTCTTTCTGCGTGATTACCGTACGTATCGTTGTGAATATTTTTAAGTATTTTCATTAGAAAAGCGGTGAAGAAACGACCACGATTTGCCAAACCTTCCTCAATAAACGTGTTTCCGCTGCTAGTTTAAATCCATGTTAAGTGTATCCTATATCGCCATGTTTTGATAGTTTGCCAACCAATGGGTGGAGCTACCGAAGATAATGTCCACACAACTAAATGTGTTGAATAAATAAAAGTGTATTTTTAGTTTGGGACAAATGAATAGAAAGCAGTGGTTGTAATCTGTACCTACTGGTCTTTCTGCGTGGTTATCGTACGTCTTTTGAAGTATTGCATTAAAAAAGCCATATAGAAACACGAGTAGCTCAATTGTGGGATAAAAGCTGGCAGTTTGAAAGTAAAGCGTATCTTATATCGCCAATTGTTGATAATTGGCCAGCCAAAGGGTGGAGCTCACCAACGTCCAATAAGAATAGTTTATTGTATAGTGGGAGCGCTGATTATAGGGCGGTGGGTGTAATCAGAGTATCTCTGGTCTTTCCTCCTTACGTATTTCTATGGACGTTTTGAAGTGAATTAGAAAAGCTATTTAAAAACAGGGTTTAGCACAATGGTGGGATTTAACGTTTTGCCGCTGTTTGCTGGCCGTCTAAATCAATGTAAAGCGTAACTTATATCGCAATTGTATTGAATTCGAAAAACTGTTTCAAAAAGCCATGACTTGCTAAACCTTCCTCAATTGTGGGATACCTCGTTTTTTCTGGCAACTTATATCTTAATGTTTTGGACAAGTTGCCAAAGGGTGGAGTTCACCAACGATGGTACCGACTCCAATAAGAATAGCTTCTTTCATCGTCTGGGAGCACTGATTATGAAGCGGCGGTTGTAATCAGCGTATCATTGGGGTCCCCACCCTTTCCCGAGAGGACCACTGCTGCTTCTCTTTTTACGTGATGACCTGTCTGGTTGGCTGGGGAGCATGCTCACTTTCAGCCCACAGACAAAGTGCTTTCAAAGGGAAACGGTCTTGTCTCTACACAAAAAAACCAGCCCCTTTTAACCTCCCCTCCCTCACCCCGTCTGCCCTTTCCAGCCTCTCTTTTCTCCCCTTTCACACTTGCAGACACGCGACGGTCACTCCCTTGTCTGCTGTCCGTCAGCGTCGTCGGCCTATCACTAAAAAAAAGAGCGGTTTCTCCCCCTTTTTTTTGGGGAGATCATTAATCATCCAGTGTAGGACAGGAGGCCCCTTAATCCACCCCCCCCCCCCCCCCACACCCTCCACCACTATCCCCCATGGTGTTATCAAGTTTCAGAGGCTGTAACTGTAGCACAATAAACAGTGGGGGAAGGTGGAGGACGGGGGATGGAGACGGAGAGACAAGAGAGGACAAAATGTCACTTCCTCACTAGGTTTTATTGGTGGAGGTAAACGCGCCTCCAAAAGTGCATCCATTTGGAGGATTGGCTCTTACCTCAGTCATGGCAGTTGGAAAGACGTGCAGCTAAAGGCAGACAAAGCGGGATAATTGGATAAAGTTGCTCCTAATTGGAAATTAAAACAGTCTTCTTTAAATGAATCTGCAAAATGGACACATGTGCTCTCAAAGCCCTTTCCCTAGCTAGGGTGTATTGCTGCATGCGGAGTTGAACACGCCTCCAAAGCTGCGTCCATTTGGAGGATTGGCTTTTTAATGATAGTTGGAATAAGTTGCACCCATTTGGACATTAAAATCGTTACAGTCTACCACGAATACATCTGCAATCCGACAGCATGCACGATGGACACATGTGCTCAACATGCCAAGAGTTGGATGGAGACAAGAGAGACAAGAGAGACAAGAGAGACAAAACGCCTCCAAAGCTGCATCCATTCGGAGAACTAGCGGTTTAACGAGCGGGATATTTGGATAAAGTTGCTACGAATTGGAAATTAAAACCATGACAGTCCACTTCAATTCAATCTGCAATCCAACAGTATCCAAAATGGACAATGCCCTTTTCCTAGCTACGTTGTATTGCCGCATTCGGAGTTGAACCCGCCTCCAAAGCTGCATCCATTTGGAGAATTGGCTTTTTAACGAGCGGGATATCTGGAAACATGTGCACCTATAGGAGATACAAAACATGACCGTCTTCTTTAATCCAACAGTATCCAAAATGGACAACATGTAATCTAATGACTACGTTGTATTGCCGCATTCGGAGTTGACCACGCCTCCAAAACAGTGTCCATTTGGAGAAGTGGCTCCTGATTGGACATTAAAACCATCAATGTCTACCTCAATTAAATCTGCAATCCGACCACGTGGTCCGATGTGTTCCCAGTGTGTTCTGCCGGTAGCAGCTGCTGCCCCTTTTCCAGAAGCTGTGGGGTGTTAACTAAAGGGAAACTGAGGCTGTATCAAAGCGCCACAGAATGTTCCTATTGTCGAGTGCTGTGTGTACAGAGCTGTTATCGGGCGGCGCGAGGCTGAGCGGGGAGTCACATAACGCATACACAGACCCCCCCGAGCCCATTCAGGCTGTAATTGGTGCGGACAGAGCTCAGCGCTACAGTCGGGAAACTTCCTCTAATGTCCTGCTGGGAGGCCACTCGTCCCACCGCACACACACACACCCAGCTTACAGCGGAAACACCGGAACACTGACTTTAATTAAAAGTATTATAATGTCAACACATACTTTGGAGCACACTTCTTAGCAGAGTGTACTCCAAAGCCAACACTTAGAAAGGCACCGCATTTCAATCAGACATTAAAACCATTACCGTCTACCCCAATTAATCTGCGACCCAGGTGGATGAAGTCGCTCCCAATTGGAGATTAAAACCATGACAGTGTTCTATAAATACATCTGCTCCCCCACAGCATGCGAGGTGGACAAGTGTGCTCAAAATGCCAAGTGTAGGATGGAGAGAGAGGACAACATGTACGTTTTATTGGTGGAGGGAAACACGCCATTTGGAGGATTGGCCCCTTAATGATAGTTGGAATACGTTGCACCAAATTGGAGATTAAAACCACGACAGTCCACCTCGACACGTGGCACTTCTTAGCAGGGCGTATGTGCTCCAAAGCCAACACTCAAAAAGCCCCGAATGTCTTTTTCCTCCCGTCTGCTTTGCCCCCTGGACGGTTGAATGGAAACCCGTCTCCCGGAGATTCATGGGGACGAACGGAGCGGAGATTCTTCCAGGAGGTTTAACGGCGAGCTTAATGAGACTTCCTCATGATAATCGTTATCTCCACTTCCCTCCTTCTCCTTCCTCTAATTCTGCACATCTCCATCGAGACCAATGCACCTTAATGGCAGAGACTAGGCCGGCTTTACCACTTTATTACTATTAACAGACTTAAAGCTACTACGCAGGGATTTCCCCTGAAATAGCTTCTAAAGCAGCGATTGAACACCATGTGGTCCCTCTTAAGCTGAATCTACTGAGAAGGGTCCAGGCTTTCCTTGACGGCAACGTGTGCGGTTTTGTTCAGGTCCACGGAGCTAAGACACTTGTCTTTAACCCCCCTTTCTCTCGAGTGATTTCACTGAACGGGAGCCTCTGTTTTCTGGCTCTGTCCATCCCAGCCTGAGGCCATTAATCATCTCAAGTGGACAGCGCTGACAGGCAGTTGGCTGCATCACTCTTTATTTTCTTCTTTTCTTTATTCGCCCGTATAACCTCACGCACTGCTTTCCCCAAACCCCCCTCAACACCGAACGAGATGACGGGGGTTTCTCCTAGCTACGCTTTATTGGAGCATTCTGAGTTTAACACGCCTCCAGAACTGCATCCATTTGGAGAGCTGGCTCTTAACTTTGTCATAATAGTTGGGAGAATGTGCACCTATAGAGGAAAGAAACCATTACTGCCTTCTGTAAAGAACCCAACAGCAGGCAAGATGGACACGTGTGGATGGAGACAAAGACAACAGAGGACAACATGTCGCTTCCTAACTATGTCTTATTGGTAAACACGCCTCCAAAGTGCATCCATTTAGAGAATCGGCTCAGGATAGTTGGAGTAAGTTGCACCTATAGGAGACCCACTGCTTCCCCCCGACCCCCCAACACCCCCATCACCACCAAGCGAGAGAGTGTCCGGGTGTCGAGCCAAAACAAACATTGGCCCATCTGCTGAATCAAAACGTCGGCGTGGGTTAAAGGCGTCAAAGCTTTTTCTCTCGGAGGGCGTGAGACGGCTAAACCCAGTAATGGAGATGATGGTGCAACGAAGGATAATATCCTGCAGCGTCACTATTGTTTCACCAGCCCCCGAAACCCACCTCTTTTAGCGGTTTGAGTTTCTCCTTTCTCACATTCAATTCAATCCATTCGTTTTACTTTTTATTTTAAACATCCAGAATATTTGATATTGTTTCGATTATATTTGCCATCATATTTTTCATTTTATTTGTAATTGTTCATTCTCTTTTTAAAGTATTTTAAGTATTGTATTTTAATGTCTGAACACACTTCTGCGACCACTTCCATCCATCTATCTATCCATCTCTCTATCCATCTCTCTATCCATCCATCTATCCATCTATCCATCTCTCTATCCATCCATCTCTCTATCCATCTATCTATCTATCTATCTATCCATCCATCTATCCATCTCTCTATCCATCCATCTCTCTATCCATCTATCTATCTATCTATCCATCTATCCATCCATCTATCTCTCTATCCATCCATCTCTCTATCCATCCATCTATCCATCTCTCTATCCATCCATCTATCTATCCATCTCTATCCATCCATCTCTCTATCCATCTATCCATCCATCCATCCATCTATCCATCCATCCATCCATCTCTCTATCTCTCCATCCATCTATCCATCCATCCATCTATCCATCTATCTATCCATCCATCCATCTATCCATCTCTCTATCTCTCCATCTCTCTATCCATCCATCTATCTATCCATCTCTATCCATCCATCTCTCTATCCATCTATCCATCCATCCATCCATCTATCCATCCATCCATCTCTCTATCCATCTCTCTATCCATCCATCTATCCATCCATCCATCCATCTCTATCCATCTATCCATCCATCCATCCATCTATCCATCCATCCATCTCTCTATCCATCCATCTATCCATCCATCCATCCATCTCTATCCATCCATCTCTCTATCCATCTATCTATCCATCCATCCATCTATCCATCTCTCTATCTCTCCATCCATCTATCCATCCATCCATCTATCTCTCTATCTCTCCATCTCTCTATCCATCCATCTATCTATCCATCTCTATCCATCCATCTCTCTATCCATCTATCCATCCATCCATCCATCTATCCATCCATCCATCCATCTCTCTATCCATCTATCTATCCATCCATCCATCTATCCATCTCTCTATCTCTCCATCCATCTATCCATCCATCCATCTATCTCTCCATCTCTCTATCCCTCCATCTATCTATCCATCTCTATCCATCCATCTCTCTATCCATCCATCCATCCATCCATCTATCCATCCATCCATCCATCTATCCATCTCTCTATCCATCTCTCTATCCATCCATCCATCTATCCATCTATCTATCCATCTCTCTATCTCTCTATCTCTCTATCTCTCCATCCATCTATCCATATATATGTGTTGCAAGTGTCTGTGAGTACTGATAAATAACTGTATTAGCTTCTGATCTGTCAGAGAATTCACTTCAAAATACCCCGTCTGGTTCGTAAAGCACCGCATGGTTTATTATGATCTCCTGCTTCATCATGAACCTCCCAGACCTCTCAGGTCTTCAGGTCTGCTCTCTGTCCCCAGAGCAAAACTAAACATGGAGAAGCTCAGTTATTATGCTCCAAATATCTGGAACGAACTCCCAGAAACCTGCAGGTCCGCTGCAACTCTCGCCGTTTTCAAATATCTAATCCTGTCTCGCTTTGATTGACTGTGCATGGCTTCTTGATGACTTCAATGCGTTTCTTTTGCACCACATCTTAATGCTTTCATTTGAAGTAAAGCACGTTGAATCGCCTCGTGTTGAAACCTCTCCCGGCAGCAAATAAAGCCAGGTTCTGCAGCAGAATAAAGCTCCTTGTTTAGGGGGCAAACGTTGAATGTGAAAGGGGCCCGGCAATGAATGCTGGAGGAGTTGACCCAAAGAAAAACAAGAGGCAAGTAAATGAAGGTGGAGAGAGGATTTGTATGCGTGTCTTCTGCCATTTCTGTGATTCACAGCCCGTCAATGGGCCCCTTTACGCACAGACAGGCTTTAGGACAGCTGCTAAAATTCCTCAACCATTAACACTCACACACACACAAACACACACACACACACACACACACACACACACACACACACGCACACACACACACACACGCGCCTGTTTTTAAGCGCGGAGGCAGGAAATGGGAATCCCTCGTAAGTTTTCCTTCCGCTGTTGCTTTCCTCTCAAGGCCTGGAGGCCCCGCGATGAGGTGGGAAAGCACTTCACCATTTGTCCCCCTCTCCAACCAATCTGCTCCACGGAAAGAGGAGGTGTTTTTAAAACCGTTCTGCTTTTAAGATCAGGCGAATGAAGAGGTTTGCATTTCCCATTCCACCACTTGGTATTCCCGGCTTCTTCCACACAGAGGGGTTGAAGGGCTGAAGACTTTCTTTTTGCCGCTACTCTTAATTGAACTATTCACATCTATTCTATTCACGTACCTGTTATTCTTGTTTTATTATCTTTGCTTTTTAATGTCTACTGTTTGTTTTATGCTCTTAATGTCTTTCATTTTGGTAAAGCACTTTGAATTGACTTGTGCAAAGAAGAGGAAGGAGGAGATGGCAATTAGAGGGTGCCATTAACAAGATCTTAGCCAGCCTCGCTCTTCCATCTCTGGGCACTCAGAGACAAAATGGGAATCCGACCGAGCAATTTGTTCCCTGCGATTACGATTCGAGAGACAGCCGAGGTCAGCCAAGTGCCTCTTGCATTAAGGGAGGGGCGAAAGACTCACTTAAAGGTGAAGGAAATTATACCTTACCCTCCCACACGATGGTATATCAGCGAGAGAAAAGACAAATCTCGCATATACAGTCTGACACATGGCAGTTTCATGTTCCAGTAATACCTGCAGGGATGTTGTCTTTTCCCCGTGCCCTTTTTGCCCGCATTAAAAACCCCTTTTTCATCTCTCAACGTATTATTTTTCCCTTTGCCTCGCACTCGTCCATTATAGATGCACTCACTGGAGATAAGGTAATATGTGTTACTGGTCACATGTAGTGATGATGATACTTGATCCACGCAAGCCGATTCCACTCAGTGTAACTCGCTCTGGAAACTTAATTTAGCTAAGTTAAGAAAATACAAAGGACAAAAGTTCTAATATGCATTTTTGTATTTTAGGGCTCTAATATGCAAGTTAATAATTTTCCTTTTGCATTTTCCTCTGTATCTGTACTTTAATGTCTCCACTGTGGGAGGAATAAAGGCAAGGTAAGGCAAGGCAAGTTTATTTATATAGCACTTTTCAACGCAAGGCAATTCAAAGTGCTTTCCAAAAAAAATGAAAGACATTAAGCATTAAAAAAGAAAAGCTAATAAAATAAACATTAAGGAAAAATACATGGATAAAAGTTACAGTGCAGTTTAAAATATAAATAAAGGCTTTCCTGATACAAATAATTTAAGCACGGTACGATATGAGAATATGTCTTAATTGCCCTGGCCATAAACAAATATGATTCACAATATAAACCTAAAAACCATCAAAATATGCTTGAAACTTTTGTCTCAAAACATACTGGCTTCACTTTCTTTCTTACTGCATACACTGTTAGAAATACACTAAGAAATGTACTTAATACATGTTAAACGTGCTTTTATTTAAAGCAACAAACAAACATACAATCTTACATAAGGTCATCAATAATCCTAACGTGGGTAAATAAAAAAATAGCCTCATAGTGAGGGTCTGTTATTTCTGTATTATTCTTTTTTTTAGTTTTTATAGGTTTTTTTATAGCTTTTTGATAACACTGAAAACAAAAACAATATTTATAACGCGATCAGTGTTCAACTCCTGTATCGTCCGATCTCTAAATCCATCCCATTTGCTCAAAACACAACAATTGGACTTAAAAAAAGAGACGGATAACTTCACCTTTTGGTTTTCCTGCTAGCTGGTGGAAGCAACGCGACATGGCGCTCTCTAATCAGCCAGTGATCTGCTGTCGGGGGGTTGGGGGGTATTTCACTGATCTTGATGGATACCTCTGTCTGACGGCGTGAGTTAGGGGTCAACAAACCTCTCCCAGAGTCTGCTAACCGGACAGAGACGCTAACAGAGACGCTAACAGAGCCGCTAACAGAGCCGTGACAGATCTGCCCCTCCCTCTTAATACATCACACTGCAAACAAGACCCCCGAAAACTTAGAGCAGGCCAGGAGCTGCTTCTTCTCCGGGCTCCTTCTCGGGTTATCCCCCCGAAAGAGAGGTGCAGGAATGAGTCCTAAAACCCCACAATGAATTAGCCTTTTCCTTTATAGCCCAACATTAACCGCCTTTAGCTTAGCGGGTGGTGATGTGTAAGAAATGTAACCGTGATAAAAAAAAAAGCTAAATGTTGGCTGGAGACAATGCCATTAAAATACATCAGTAAATATCCCACTGGTGAATGAGTTTCTGTGTGTCTAAATGAGATGACTAAACGTCATCACGCCCAGCATTAGCCACCTTTAGCTTAGCGGTGGTGACGTGAAGTCATGTGACCGTGCTGTAGTTCCTTTATAGCCCAACATTAGCCGCCTTTAGCTTAGCGGTGGTGACGTGAAGTCATGTGACCATGCTGTAGTTCCTTTATAGCCCAACATTAGCCACCTTTAGCTTAGCGGTGGTGACGTGAAGACATGTGACCGTGCTGTAGTTCCTTTATAGCCCAACATTAGCCTCCTTTAGCTTAGCGTGGTGACGTGAAGTCATGTGACCGTGCTGTAGTTCCTTTATAGCCCAACATTAGCCACCTTTAGCTTAGCGGTGGTGACGTGAAGTCATGTGACCGTGCTGTAGTTCCTTTATAGCCCAACATTAGCCACCTTTAGCTTAGCGGTGGTGACGTGAAGTCATGTGACCGTGCTGTAGTTCCTTTATAGCCCAACATTAGCCACATTTAGCTTAGCGGTGGTGACGTGAAGTCATGTGACCGTGCTGTAGTTCCTTTATAGCCCAACATTAGCCTCCTTTAGCTTAGCGTGGTGACGTGAAGTCATGTGACCGTGCTGTAGTTCCTTTATAGCCCAACATTAGCCACCTTTAGCTTAGCGGTGGTGACGTGAAGTCATGTGACCGTGCTGTAGTTCCTTTATAGCCCAACATTAGCCACCTTTAGCTTAGCGGTGGTGACGTGAAGACATGTAACCGTGCTGTAGTTCCTTTATAGCCCAACATTAGCCACCTTTAGCTTAGCGGTGGTGACCTGAAGTCATGTGACCGTGCTGTAGTTCCTTTATAGCCCAACATTAGCCACATTTAGCTTAGCGGTGGTGACGTGAAGTCATGTGACCGTGCTGTAGTTCCTTTATAGCCCAACATTAGCCGCCTTTAGCTTAGCGGTGGTGACCTGAAGTCATGTGACCGTGCTGTAGTTCCTTTATAGCCCAACATTAGCCACATTTAGCTTAGCGGTGGTGACCTGAAGTCATGTGACCGTGCTGTAGTTCCTTTATAGCCCAACATTAGCCACATTTAGCTTAGCGGTGGTGACGTGAAGTCATGTGGCCGTGCTGTAGTTCCTTTATAGCCCAACATTAGCCGCCTTTAGCTTAGCGGTGGTGACCTGAAGTCATGTGACCGTGCTGTAGTTCCTTTATAGCCCAACATTAGCCACATTTAGCTTAGCGGTGGTGACGTGAAGTCATGTGACCGTGATCTAGTTATTTTTTAAGCCAAATATTGGCTGGTTTGAGACAATGACAGTTATATGACAGTAAGAAGTTAGAAACGCCACATTTGGCACACACGAGCAGAGGGACGAGATACTCGTGCACACCAAGTTTGAGGCCTGTACCATTCGCCACTGAGGTATAACGATCATGTCATCTTGTTTTAGCATCATTCTGGTCAGGTCCTACATTATCTACACATTGTATTTGTCCCAGCACCTTAACACTAACCCTGACCATCTGCAAACTGGTGCCTGAACCTAACAACCCTAATGTGTTCCTAAAACCATTGGAAATGTAAGCGTGGAATGAGATTGATAACACCATCACATATAATAGTCTTCGTCTGTCTTCAGAAAGCGCTTAAAGCAAATATGGCAGGGATTGAATTCACAAGGGTCTGTGGACCCATTTAGGCAAATGTGTGCACCATCATCATCCGTCACCGTCTGACAAAACAAACCACGTCTCCCATACACACCGCCATGTGACAAAACACCATGAAGTATGATCCACACACACCACCAATCACAGCCTGCCAAAACACAGCCTTTCCAGAATGCACCTCTGTAATAACACTGTGATTCAGCTTGGGAGGTATTCCTGTAACTCGGCAACCGATTTGTATGATAGGCAGAGATGACAAAAGTACACACATCCTTTACTCAAGTAGAAGTACAGATACTCGTGTTTAAAAATACTCTGGTGAAAGTAGAAGTACTGGCTAAACTTCTACTCAAGTCAAAGTAAAGAGGCTTTGAAGCGTCTTCAAGTAAAAAGCACCCATAGCTAGCAGCTGCTTTAAAGAGTACCTGACCTCCCTTTATATCAATAGAACAATAATGTCATTGTTAGCTAATGAATGTTTCCATGCTGAACAACAGCAACATGACAACGTTTCCATTGGTCCCTCTTCTTTAGAGAAGACCAGGAAGTGATGGATACACGGATCGTGTTCCAACCAATAGGCACGCAGTGACTCTGAAGAATAATGATCACGCACCAACACACATTCAGACTAAAGGAACCAGCTGTTTGGGAAATGAGAAGTACAAAGTAAAAAGTCGTTAGAAAAATAAGTAGTGGAGTAAAGTACTGATACCAGACAAATGTACTTAAAGGTCACCTAAGGTCTCAGATAAATAAAAATATATAAAAAGCATGTCGATTAAGTGTTTTGCTCAAAATACCAAACAGATCACCCATTCGAGCCACGCCTCATATCCCTCTATTTCAGCCCCGTTACTAAAGTGCTGATTCTGGGTATAAAGCTTTAAATATATATATATATATATATATATTTCAAATTCTACCCAGAAACAGCTAAATGCTGCCGTGATGAGACGCCATATCGTGTTCCAAACCACATCAAGGATTACTTCTGAAACAGTATGGAGCTCAAACTCTTTTTCTCTCTCAGGTTTTCTTTTTACTTCCTGCTTCTTCACACACATGCTCTCTCCAGTACAGGTTAGCTCTGAGTGTTAGCGATGCTAATGTAAACAAACAATATGACGTCCAAAACACGTCACGCATTGTTTCCGATAGGGCCGTGGGTCCACATTTCAGAAATTACGTCATATCGTTTTTTAGAGATTTGGGTACGTAGGAAAAGAGAGAGGGTTTTATTTACTGACACTTTGTGAGCCTCCTGACACCGGGGACACATCTTTATGTATAAAAGACATCAAAACGTGCATGTTGCATGATAGGAGACCTTTAAGTACAGTAATGAAGTACTCCCCGACTTCCCACCTCTGCTGACAGTAAGTGCATTAAATCGGCTCGCGTCAGCTGATCTCCCCGGCTGTTGGCCAACTAAATAAGTGAGTCCAGATCCGATTGGCTGTTATGCTGCAGAACCACAGGATCACCAGGGGCAAATCTCACCTGCTGACCCCGCAAAGCCTCTACTCTGGGGAGGGGGATTAGTGAAGGATTTCGGAGCCAGCGAGAGTTACAGCATGTTGTCATGTCAGTGACATGGCACACTTGGGACATGTAATTATATTCAGCGCATCAAAGCCACAAAAAGGACACAAGAAGGGGTTATACACTTACCTACCAAACTCCCTTTCTTTGGACTACACTTCCTGTTTCTATCAGAGTGTCACAAAAAGGACACAATAATAATAATAACTTAGATTTATATGGCGCTTTTCAGGGTCGCAAGAAGGGGTATACGTTTCCCTTTGTATCCTCTATCTACCAACCTCCCTTTCTTTGGACTAAACTTCCTATTTCTATTAGACAGTGTCCATACTTGTTCATCTGTAAAGTCCGTAATTACATTCAGCGCATCAAAGCCACAAAAAGGAGGGGTTACAAGTGTCCTTTTTTTTTTAAACGTCGATCAACCAACCTCTCTTTCTTTGGACTAGACTTCCCTTTTTTATCCGAAGGTGTCCATACTTTAAGAAAGCGCTTGTTCGTTCATCTGTCCAGCCCACCGAGACGATATAAATATGCTTAAACATCTTCGATTCGATCCTTTCTTAGTTTCTACGGGCTCCAATTGATTGACCGAATGAAGTGTTTTCGCTGCAGAAGGAACACCAATCAATCTGTGGCTGAAATCCAGATGCTCCGTTCAAAAACATGTCTCGACCCCTCCTCACACCGAGACAGGAAATGACTCTTCAGAAATGGAAGTCATGTGGTATTTGGTTTTGGGGGGAAATTAACTCCAACCAATGTCACATTTTGGAGACTTGTAAAAGAGTGCGAAAGGTATTTCTGTAGGACATGAACATGGCATGCTGCGGCTCGTTACCATGGTGTTTTTATATTTAAAATGTATATTCAAATGTCTACACAATGTGGTGTCCCATTTTGACCAACAGATGTTTCTCGTGGAATTTAGACCACATTTTGATGTAAATGTGTATGTTATTGGTTATTGTGGGGTAAACATGCTATTATTTGCACTATAATATGTGGAATCCCAACGTTTTCCTGTTTTAGCAACATGTTGCATCTTAACGGTTCAATTTCTGTTCACTTTTGGCAGTTTTAGCCCAAAAAGGGAAACACTTTGGGTACTCCACGTCAAACATATATCAATCCAGAGCCCCCAAAAGCATCCCATTGACAACAACAAAAAACCCACTTTCCACCAAATGTAAACGTGTAGAAAACTCCTCGGACAATCGTGTTTGTAGAAAAATACTCTAATGAACTTAAAATCTCAAGTAAATCCTAATTTACCAGTTAAAGCAGGGGTGTCAAACTCAAGGCCCGGGGGCCAAATCCGGCCCACGACTTCATTTCATGTGGCCCCGCAAGAGCTTGCAAAGAATATAATACGTTTATTATACGGTTACATGCCACTTTACAGAAGCAGGTGGCCCACAAACTACATGTCCCACAATGCATCTCGTTTGGGCACTGAAGAGACTTGCAATTATTTGCCCTGGATTTCTGCTTTCAAACGTAGTTAGTTATTACCCTATCCGATAATAATCGAATTAGAGGCAATAATGTAATACATTATTTTATATATATATTATATATTTATATATGTATATTTATATATTTACATCCGGCCCTTTGAGTGCAACCATAATGCTAATGTGGCCCGCGATGAAATTGAGTTTGACACCCCTGAGTTAAAGAGTTAAAAATGCTCTTATATGCACTATAATATAGAATCACAAATTTTTTATTTTAGCACAATTTTGCCTCTTAACAATTTCTGTTCACTTTTGGCCGTTTTAGCCTCAAAGGGAAACACTCGGGGTACTCCACGTCAAACATATATCAATCCAGAGCCCCCAAAAGAAGCCCATTGACAACAACAGAAAGCGTGGAAACTCCTCCGGCAATCATTTGTAAAAAACTAATTCAAATCTCACATAAATCACAATGTAACCACACAAGGATGGAGATTGAGAGCCTGAAGTGAGGAAGCATCTGCTACTGCTTAACACAATGTGGATTTCAGAACTCTTACCTCTTTTCTGCATGAAGGTGAAGAGGTCGTCCAAAAACTCCTTCCTCTTGGGGTCTGGATCCAGTTCGTACAGCTGAAGAGGGAACAGAAGCTCATTAGGACGGCTTCGCTGAGTCGGCATGTAATACCTTTAGTTACTTCTCAGATCTGGATGAAGGATGTGAAATCTAATCAAGTATATAATATACTATATAATCAGACTTCAGTTCCACCTGGAGTAAATCCACCAGCTACCCTGCAGTCTACAAAGCCATTCAGACTAGCTGCACCTTCACCAGCTACCCTGCAGTCTACAAAGCCATTCAGACTAGCTGCACCTTCACCAGCTACCCTGCAGTCTACAAAGTACTTCAGACTAGCTGCACCTTCACCAGCTTTGAGAACACTTTCATGATCAATCATTATAAAACATATCATATATATTATTCTGAAATGGACCGATCTGCACAACGACTACTTTTACTGTCTTTCACTATATTTAGATGAGAATACTTTTCTACTTTCACTTGAGGAACATTTTGAATGCAGGACTTTTACTGTAACAGAGTATTCCTACACTCTGGTACTTCTACTTTTACTCAAGTATAAGATCTGAGTACTTCTACTTTAACTCAAGTACAATATCTGAGTACTTCTACTTTAACTCAAGTATAAGATCTGAGTACTTCTACTTTAACTCAAGTATAAGATCTGAGTACTTCTACTTTAACTCAAGTACAAGATCTGAGTACTTCTACTTTTACTCAAGTACAAGACCTGAGTACTTCTACTTTAACTCAAGTACAATACCTGAGTACTTCTACTTTTACTCAAGTACAATATCTGAGTACTTCTACGTTTACTGAAGTACAAGATCTGAGTACTTCTACTTTTACTCAAGAACAAGATCTGAGTACTTCTACTTTTACTCAAGTCTGAAAATTATTATTATTTTTTTTTTGTTTGTTATTATTTTATTTTTTTGGTACTTTGTTATAATTATTAATCTGAGTGAAAAAAGAAAAAAAGGAGAATATATATATATTATTGTTATATATTTGTTTTGTTTCTGACATGTTCAATAAATTGACCAAACAAAAAAGTCAAACACAAAAAAAAGTATAAGATCTGAGTACTTCTACTTTCACTCAAGAACAAGATCTGAGTACTTCTACTTTCACTCAAGAACAAGATCTGAGTACTTCTACTTTTACTCAAGTACAATACCTGAGTACTTCTACTTTTACTCAAGTACAAGATCTGAGTACTTCTACTTTTACTCAAGTACAAGATCTGAGATCCGAGTACTTCTACTTTTACTCAAGAACAAGACCTGAGTACTTCTACTTTTACTCAAGTACAAGGTCTGAGTACTTCTACTTTTACTCAAGTATAAGATCTGAGTACTTCTACTTTTACTCAAGTATAAGATCTGAGTACTTTTCCTCCTCTGCATATTTTACCTCAAACTTAAACTCTATTTCAGATCTGATCCGGTGTGTCTCTCTGAGGTGCTCTGCAGTTCAAACACTGTCTATCTTCTGTCCCACAGAAACAGAACATCATGTCAACGGCCGGCTGACCGTTAGCTCTTATCTTCCTGCAGCTCCGAACCGAAGAGGTGAGGCAACGGGCAACAGGCAACATGAATCGAGCCGAGAGACGTATAGCTCTGCATCGTTAGGAATGCTCCAAAGGTTAAACTGGTGAGCCAAAATGCTACTTAGCCTGAGTTTATTATTTGTATTATTATTATTATTTGTTTACGTCGATTGTATTTGTATTTGTTGAGCACTTCCGGTAACTGTCACATGGTGAGGTTTGTGTTATTCGGTCACCCGTTACATGTCGGCTGTGGATGACGGAGAACTTGTGCTGACACTGGTTCTGTTGACCCTCTAAGTTATTGTGTTTTGATTTTGTTTATTAAATATCTTACTTCAGTGTGGACGTTCTCATTGGGAACGCTTTGCAGTATTTCATTTCATTTTAATTTGTTCCGTTCATGGTATGCACACAGGGTCAGCTCTACAACACATCGAATGGGGGGGCAATCATTTACCAAGGGGGGGTACACACTGCCGTCAACAACACACACACAAACACACACACACACACACACACACACACACACACACACACACACACACACACACACACACACACACACACCAACACAGCTTCAATTTAAAAAAACATGCTGTAAAGTCTGTTGTCTTTCACACACTCTGCAGGGTGTAGTGATTTGTACAGCGCACCTAAGACTTCAGCATGCATGCACGGTTGTGGCACGACCACCAAAACAGAAACATATGGACATAGGCCACCATACGAAAAGTGTGCAAATGTATAGTATCCTATCCATGTGAACATGTTTTAGGTGGGGGTGGACCTAACCTCCTCTAGGGGGATCCGGGGGCATGCTCCCCCGGGAAGATTATTTTTAAAATATTGAAGTTAAAAGCATCAATCTGGTGCACTTTGAGAGCTAAATGAGAGATCTATGGATAGCCAACATCTCTCAGCATCCAGATGAAACAGAACTTTAAACAGATGTTCTTTTTCTTTATGGATATTTTACTCATCACTCCCCCTTTAAACTGTATTCTTGTGTTACTGTCCTATAGCATTTCATACCCGTTTTTCATTTATTCTCTTATTCTTTAATAACTATAATGATCATATAAAGGCATTCCTCGCAAATACTTGTTTACATAAATGATGACCAAACCGTTTGAGACCCACTGAGATAACTTACACTAAAGTGAACTATCTAAACACTGAGAGAGTCCTTACCTCACTGAGCTGAGGTTATACGATCCTCTCAGTCTGACAGGAGAGGACTGTCCTCCACCTTGGTGTAGAAACAGCTCTTTATATCCGTTAGCATAGCTAGCTAACCAGATGCTAACAACAACATTCCACGTTACCGCTCGCGCACTCACAAAATGCGCTCGTGCCACACACACACAGAGCCGAGCTTGAATGAAACACAGAGACCCAGAAGTACTTGTACTGGACTGTATATCATATTATGTTCGATGGCTTTACTATAATCAGTGTAACAGATGAACAGATCGCCACCGGGCTTTCATCTAAACACACAGCCATGTAATGATAACAAAACAAAGGTCGGGGGTCATTGGTCAAGCAACACACCAATCAGAGAGCAGCAGTGAGCACCTCAGGCTGTGTTTTATATTTGTATTATTTATTGCTGAGTATTTCACACAAAAAACCTTTAGTGGAAACGTTTTCACTGATATGATTAAAAAAACAAAAATGGCAAAGTGGCAAGGCTTGCCCACCCTGCGTTGGGTCAGTGACTCATTTGGGGGGGGCATGGCCCGCGAATGACCCCCCATGACGCCGACCCTGTATGCACAACTTAAAGGTCCCCTATTATACTGTTTTTCATCAACATATCTCACAGATCTCAGATATATACAGAACCTGTCTCTGATTGGCTGAAACACCAAACAGATCATTGCAGCATTACCCATAATCCCCTCTGTTTCAGCCCTGTTTCCAAAGTGCTGATTCTCTGTCTGTTACTTTAGATGAAAATAAGGAGCCCCTCCCCACGCCCCTCAGAGAGAAGAGGGGACACATGTTGATGTAGAAGAGACATGAAGAAGAGGGGACACATGTTGATGTAGAAGAGACATGGAGAAGAGGGGACACATGTTGATGTAGAAGAGACATGGAGAAGAGGGGACACATGTTGATGTAGAAGAGACATGGAGAAGAGGGGACACATGTTGATGTAGAAGAGACATGGAGAAGAGGGGACACATGTTGATGTAGAAGAGACATGGAGAAGAGGGGACACATGTTGATGTAGAAGAGACATGGAGAAGAGGGGACACATGTTGATGTAGAAGAGACATGAAGAAGAGGGGACACATGCTGATGTAGAAGAGACATGAAGAAGAGGGGACACATGTTGATGTAGAAGAGACATGGAGAAGAGGGGACACATGTTGATGTAGAAGAGACATGAAGAAGAGGGGACACATGTTGATGTAGAAGAGACATGAAGAAGAGGGGACACATGTTGATGTAGAAGAGACATGAAGAAGAGGGGACACATGTTGATGTAGAAGAGACATGAAGAAGAGGGGACACATGTTGATGTAGAAGAGACGTGAAGAAGAGGGGACACATGTTGATGTAGAAGAGACATGGAGAAGAGGGGACACATGCTGATGTAGAAGAGACATGAAGAAGAGGGGACACATGCTGATGTAGAAGAGACGTGAAGAAGAGGGGACACATGTTGATGTAGAAGAGACATGAAGAAGAGGGGACACATGTTGATGTAGAAGAGACATGAAGAAGAGGGGACACATGTTGATGTAGAAGAGACATGAAGAAGAGGGGACACATGTCGATGTAGAAGAGACATGAAGAAGAGGGGACACATGTTGATGTAGAAGAGACATGAAGAAGAGGGGACACATGTTGATGTAGAAGAGACGTGAAGAAGAGGGGACACATGTTGATGTAGAAGAGACATGAAGAAGAGGGGACACATGTTGATGTAGAAGAGACATGAAGAAGAGGGGACACATGTCGATGTAGAAGAGACATGAAGAAGAGGGGACACATGATGATGTAGAAGAGACATGAAGAAGAGGGGACACATGTTGATGTAGAAGAGACATGAAGAAGAGGGGACACATGATGATGTAGAAGAGACATGAAGAAGAGGGGACACATGTTGATGTAGAAGAGACATGAAGAAGAGGGGACACATGTTGATGTAGTGAGACACGAAGAAGAGGGGACACATGTTGATGTAGAAGAGACATGGAGAAGAGGGGACACATGTTGATGTAGAAGAGACATGAGGAAGAGGGGACACATGTTGATGTAGAAGAGACATGAAGAAGAGGGGACACATGTTGATGTAGAAGAGACATGGAGAAGAGGGGACACATGTTGATGTAGAAGAGACCGGCCCCTTTCTCAAAAAACTAAAGAAATAGAAATAGATGGTCTGTCCTTCATATTTTCTTATTCACAGCCACTCATAATTGTATCGTCGGAAAATAAGATTAACACAAAAACTCACTACAAAACATGTTTCGTTCCCACTTGACAGTTAACGGAAAGAAACAAAACAAACAACAACAACAACAACAACAACAACAAAACATCACATGAACAAGGAAGAGTGCAAGTCCTGCTGGATAAAGCCAAGCGTAGCCTCTCGGCGACTCAAACTGAATTGAGCCGCCACAATGATAGTTATTATGTAATCGGTGCAACAGCATGTGTTCTTCTTACCTTGGCGAAGTCTCTGGAGGCTTCTCCTCTTCCTCGGTTGCTGTCGGCATCATCGTTCCAGCCTGCACTCCCATTCTGCACGAGACAAAGAGAGAAACACAAACGGTCAGCAAACAAACCGGAAGTTGTATCGAACACTTACTGGACTGTTTAGTTCTAGTGTCTTCATTTCTTATTGCCTTGCTTTTTATGCTGCTGCAACGCAAACATTTCCCAAATTCGGATCAATAAAGTACTTCCTGTCCGTCTGTCCATCCATCCATTCATCTATCCATCCATCTATCTCTCTATCCATCAATCCATCTATCTCTCTATCTATCCATCCATCTATTCATCCATCCATCAATCTATCCATCAATCTCTCTATCCATCCATCCATCTATTTATCCATCCATATATCCATCCATCTATCCATCCATCAATCTATCCATCTATCCATCCATCAATCTATCCATCTATCTATCCATCTATCCATCCATCCATCTATCCATCAATCTATCCATCTATCCATCAATCCATCCATCCATCTATCCATCTATCCATCCATCCATCTATCTATCCATCTATCCATCAATCCATCCATCTATCCATCAATCCATCTATCCATCTATCTATCTATCCATCCATCCATCTATCTATCCATCTATCCATCAATCCATCAATCCATCCATCTATCCATCAATCCATCCATCCATCTATCTATCTATCCATCTATCCATCTATCCATCCATCCATCTATCCATCAATCCATCAATCTATCCATCAATCCATCCATCCATCTATCCATCTATCTATCCATCCATCCATCTCTCCATCTATCCATCCATCCATCTATCCATCCATCTATCCATCCATCCATCCATCCATCATCCATCCATCCGACACATTCCTCGTCAACTCATTTCCATCACCTAGTTTCCATCATCATCATCATCATCATTTCAGTCCCGTGCTTTTATCACGTGGCAATGCTTATAATGTTGTATAATGACGTTTGTATTTTGTCTTTGCTTTTGTTTGCTTTGTTCATCCTTTTTGTGATTTGAGGCTATAATAAATGTTGATTTGATTTAAATATATTACTATATTTGTTATTATTTTTAATGTTATTATATTTTCTTATAATAGTTCTCTATCTGTGTTTTTTTAATTTGTATTTACTTTTATATTCACGACATCAAGTCAAATTCCTCGTCCGTGTCGACCTACCTGGTTACAGAGAGTAGTGGAGCAACGGCGAGTCTTTAAAGCAGCACGACTACATTGAAGTTGACTTGTTGGGCATTCGTGTAATGGTGAAAGCAGAGATAGAGACAGGACGCATGTGGAAGAAGTGCAAGTCGTGCAGAAAGGTCCCCGGGCGGAAATAAAAGATGTTTCCTGCACGTTTCTGATTGGAGGAATGGACTTCGACCTCCAACATTTGTCTTTGAATGTATCCGTCTTGTCTTTATATGCTGCAACGCAAACATTTCCAACAAGTGGATCAATAAAGTACGTCTTATCATCTTATCTTATGTGGAGCTTGGCGGTATGACTAAAGCGTATATCAAGGCATATCCAAATCCAATCGGTATTTATTTGATTGGAAAATTGTATTGGCCCCACAAAAAACCCATGACCGGCGGCGGTCCTCATAAACGTAATCTGGTGAAGAAAGAAGAAGACATACTTTACTAATCCCTCACGGGGACATGTCTTGAAGGAATCACGTACAACGTTGCGTACCACATGACAACAACTTCTTTGTATATGCAAACAAATCCCTCTGTCTCGTTTGAGTGTGTGTGTGTGTGTGTGCGTGTGTGTGTGCGTGTGTGTGTCGAGAAGATGGAGAGATATAGAAGTGCAGTCCATTTATTTACTGATCAACACTTTCATTGCATTTCGAGTGTCAGTTCTTTGTTTATTCCCACAGTTATTCGTACACACCAGGAGTCTGAGACATCGTTTACAGCTTTAAAGGGTTTTTAAATAAAATGGTGGAGATTACTAATGTTTTTTGTGTTGAAGTCAGAAGAGTTAAAAGTCATATTATCAACAACAAAGCAAGGGGGGGGGGGACGATCTCTACAGGAGAGGTACATGTGTCCATTTGATCTGCAATGATCCCATCAGGTCAACACGGTGCAACACGAACACATGAGGACTAATATTTAGTGAAACTCCAAGAGTGCATTTTTTCCAGGGGCTTCGGAGGAGTCACCTCTGGAGTTATTGCGCCCCTGAGCTCCTGTTCCCCTCCCCCTTCATCCTCAAACATCTCCATTTGACCTAAACCATCTGCATCTGGAAACCCCTCCAAACTCCCCCATCTCTTCCGACCCAGCTGGAGACGAGGCCCCCGCCTCTCAACCTGAGCGCAGCTGTAAAGGGTGGCCAAGTTCACACACACACACACACACACACACACACACACACACACACACACACACACACACACACACACACACACACACACACACACACACACACACACACACACACACACACACACACACACACACACACACACACACACACACACACACACACACACACACACACACACACCACACACACACACACACACACACACACACACACACACACACACACACACACACACACACACACACACACACACACACACACACACACACACACACACACACACACACACACACACACACACACACACACACACACACACACACACACACACACACGTTTTATTGTCTTGTGCACGAAGCAGCAGTGTAGCCATGGCAATGAAATTCTTCTGACCACAGCTCCTCCAACAATGCAACATATATAATAATATCGTGGCCGTTTCCTTAACGATTATATTCAGAAGTATTCAGATCATTGTCTACTATCGATCCCAGTTTCTCAAATTCTCTCAAAATGTGGATCCAAAGATATTCACTGTAACATGATAATGTGAATGTAAATAGAATGTGATATGTACAAGAACAGAATATGGAATTAAATAATGTACAAAAAGTCAATACGGTTTGTTGCGGTGATAACTATGTAGATAAATAAGTAGATTGCAAGATGACAAGAAGAAGAATGTCAGGTCTAAAACCACCGGACACTTTCTTTCCATAAGACCTGCACTTTTGAAAGAACATCCATAACATTCATCCGTTTGCAACTTACACATTATTTATCTAATATCATATTCCATTTACTTGTATATAGACTCTTCTTGCACCATTTCAATTGTATTTGTATTTACTTGCACTATTTTAACTATTTCATTTGTGTGCTATATATATTCCTGTTGCTCCGTTGGAGGAGCCCGTGGCTTCAGTTCTTCTTGACATGTCGACACTGTAGCTAATGTACACATGACAATAAAAGCCTTGAAACTTGAATCTTAAAAACAGGTATGTGCGGAGGACAAGAAGGGGGTTGTCGACGGCCCCACAAGACGGGAAGGAAGGAAAATGGGGGCAGAAAGGGGTGCTCGGTATGTGCCGAGAAGGAATGTCTCTTAAAGACAAAACCTATAAAAGCATCAGGAATCAAAACAAGATCCGTTGGAAGTGGGGGACGAAGGGGGACGTTAATAGCTGCTGCGCGGGGTCTGGTTTCAAAACGGGAGCCCATTGGTCAGTGGCAATTACAAAGATCTGAAACGAGAGCTGCGGGGTCAAAGGTTGTCAAGGCCCCTGAGAGCAAGTCATTTTCACCCTCTTTCACTCTCTGGACGTGTAACGCTTGTCAACATTCGTGCTCGCTAAACAAATACCCGTCAGACATCAAGCCGCAGAAAGATAACCACTAAAACCCTCTCTCGCGCCGAAGTCCGGGAGGGACAGGGAATCCAAAACGCTAAATTACCAGATGCTAATTAGCATTTAAGCATCTGTATTAATTCCTCCAATTCAACGTTGATTGATTCGGACGAGCTACCATTTAACGGTTCATCAGCTGATCGTTCTCTGTATTAAACCAACGACAATAGAAGATTAGATAAACCTTTACTTGTCTACAGAGGGTCGTTTGGTCGATACAAGTCTTCATCCCAGTTTCTCAAATTCTCTAACAATTATTTTTTTCAGACTAATCTCCAACGATATTCTATAATATGATACTAACACACGGAAAACAGTAAATAACTCTATTTTGAGGCTATTTCCTTAACGATTAATCAATAAGATATTTCTCTGTGTCTTTTTGTCTAATATCGATCCCAGTTTCTCAAAATGTGGATTTCTCGGATCAAAATCACACATTCACAATAATATGAAATAAAAACACGGACGGCGAATATCTCCATTTGAGAGGTTTAAAAATCATCAATCATCGAGATATTTGGCGGTATTGTTTTGTCTACTATTGATTAGTCAACGAATCATTGCAGCTCTATTTGAAGTCCAAAGTCCAAACGCTCAAAGACTGTTTTCACTTTTTGATAACTCCTCAATGAATATTAAAAAAGCCATTTTTCCACGACATTAGCATCTCAGGAAGTGTACACAATGTTGACAATAAGACTTCTTTATCATAAATAAATGCATTTCTCCGTCTAACTACATGATCTATAGTACGTCATGGAGATTGCATCATGTGTCATGTGAAGTTTTATAAACGGTATCGTACACTTGGACCTTTGCACACCTCTGTTAACCTTTAGCCGTTATAAAAGACTATAACACAAGATCATTCCGATTGCATGCGGGAGAGAAACTGTTGCATTCGGCAGCTTTCATACAAGCTGATGTTCCCGATTCAACAAGAGGTCAGCAGTTCAATCTGACGCTAACCGGAACAAGGAGCCGTGAAGCATCATGGGAAACACTTCCAATGGTCTTATAGGCAGGACGTTCTTCAACACAAGGACATCAATAATGTACGTTTTGATACTCGTGCTTAATACCAATTGGATAAACCTGTGTGCATGAAAATGTATTTTTTAAATTAATATCTTCTTGCCTTTTAATGGATGCTGTACATGTTCCGGTAGCGGGACACTTAACGGGTTTCTATTTCTGTATTATATTAATGGTAGTTCTTAATAATAGTTGGATAAACCGAGAAGAAGTTCCCAATTTTTTTTTTTTTTTTTTTTTTTTTTAATAAATTGTATAATTTTTTTAATTAAAATTTTATTTCTCATTTTTAATAAAAAAAACATTTTAAGATTGTTCTTTATTCATTATTCTTTTTAACAAATATTATTCTTTTAGTATTTATTTCTTGCTTTGATCCGCTCTGAACCTTGCGCTTTAACCGTCCTCACTGCGGGGCCAATACAGGATTCTGTGTATAACCCACTATATGACGTGTGTTCAACAGGACTCACTCAGTTATATTACCTCTATTTAGAGGTTGATAATTTCTTATACAATCTATATATTCAGCAGATCTCTCCTTTATCTTCTCCAAAGTCACTTACAAACTAGAATGGACTCCCAGCTCACAGGAATAGGACGTAAACAAAGGACGTCAGTCGCTGCTGGCCTTGGATTTGTGATGAAACACAAATGTTATTGTATACAAACTCCAAGCACACACACAAACCTACACACACCCCTACACACACACCCCTACACACACAAACCTACACACCCCTACACACACACACCTACACATACAATAATGCATGAGTGCAGGGGTCAAGGTATTCCTAACATCAACGCGACAAGAGACAAAACGTCTCTCAGCCATTTTTTTTATTTCTGCTGCATTCTCTCTCGTCTTTTTCTAAAGAGCTCAAAATCAAAAGGATTTGCTATAAAACTGGCCTTTTCTTTCACACACATGTGGGGAGTATACAGTGATCCAGACCTGATACTCTCACTGATCTTGTGTGTAAGATATATAGGTTTCATTGAGGTGCAGCTCCAACTATGTAATGCTTTTCCGCTAAAGAAAGTAGCACGAAGCAAGAAGCAAATCAGAAATGTGACTTTCTAAATCGTGTAGATAGCGGTGGAAGATGAATCATAAATAAAGTCATTATCTTAAAATGCCAGATATCTCCCAATGCGACACCATCAACCCAAAGATATCCACTCGACGTAAACAAGATCATTTTCATATTTGAGAGCAGCATTTCCGGCCGTTTCTGTATGAAAATTCAACGATTACAAAACCTTTTTTCCTGACATTCGACCAATCGCTGCAGCTCTAGCGTTCCCCATCGTGTCCGCGCTTCTTCCAGCTTCCGGGGAGATGGATTCAAATTATTTGAATGCACTTTGAATTAGATTTAAGTCAACATGCACATTTGCATACACCCCTACATGGTCCACTATCTGCATCGGTGTGATGTGACATCGACTTGGAAAGACATTCGAACGGTTGATCTTAGACTTTTGAAAGGCTCCAAAGGAACCCCGGTGTTCCCTCATAAGACGGTAACTTAACATTTATTTAAATAAAAGCCGACTTTAGGATCGGGCCTGATTGTATAAGCGATGCCTTGTGAATGGGCTGTCACGTGTAATTACACATGTAAGTGTATGCACAGGAGAAGGCTGCAGCTCTTACTGGTGCACAGAGAACCAATAATTGTGAACTGGGAGCCGACGGCCACGAATAGACATGTTGGCTCTTGGTCAGCTGAGGAATGTTAACACTATGTTGTTTTTTTGTCAAGTTGGAGTGGATACTGATGTGTTTTGGGACCACTCCTTGTGACCGGGCGCCTCAGCCCCCTCATCACATCCAGGAAAAGACTCCTTTAAAAACAGAAACCACCACACCCTGGATGGCAGGCATTAAAGGGGCGTACAAAGCCCTGCGCGGCCTGATATAACTCCTAAGTGTCTCAAATTAAAAGCCTGCATGCGGACGTATGTGTGATTCCACTGAGATATCTCCTCTGACGAGAAACAAACAAATCAAAAAACAAACTCCTGCTGTGGCTTAAGGTCGGACATCTTACGCAGGAATAGAGAGTGTGCTTTTATTTCCTTACGTTTCAACAATCGGACACGATGGCTTTTATTTCTCTTGCTTTGTAGCAAATAAGAATAAGCCTTTACGGAGCCAAATCCCCCCTTCACCTGTCTACCATTAAATACCCAATAACCTGGAGCCTGAAGCTGCCTTCAAAATAAAAGCATTACTCAAATAAAGATAAATAAAGATGAAATGGCTACATGTAAAAACAGTCAATGCATAGCTTCTTCTCCTTCCGTCTTACAGGCAGATATTTGGGAGTATATATCCAGACTACAATTCAGATAATGGCGTTAAGTGTGATTAAACTATAGCAGGGATATTCCCTTTACCTAAAACACAAACATGGCATAAGGTCGGAAGTCTTACGCAGGAATAAAGTGTGTGCTTTTATTCCCTTACGGCGCGTCCACACGGCGGCGTGCGTTGAAGCTTGCCGGTGGGCGTGTCTGGAGCAACAACCAATCACATTAATGTCCCGCCCCGGACACACAAGCACGCGGTTTGATTGGCTGGAGCTTTTACTCATATGATTTGATTGGCTGACGCTTCCGTCGAAGCTTGAAAAGTTGAATTTTTCTCAACTTTCGAAGCGAGCAACGGAGGCAAAGCGACGGAACCACAACGCAGTTCGGCAAAGCCTGACGTCGCCCCATTCAAAGCGAATGGGAAGCGTCTCCTTTGAAGCTACGCACGGCAACAAGTCTAAATACTTTTAAACTTCCTCTCTTGCTTTGAAGCTTGATAAATAAAAATAAGCCTTTACGGAGCCAAATCCCCCCTTCACCTGTCTACCATTAAATACCCAATAACCTGGAGCTGCCTTCAAAATAAAAGCATTACTCAAATAAAGATAAATAAAGATAAAGTTGCGGAACAGCAAGAAAAAAAGTCTTTTTTTTATTTTATAAATCAATGAATAGCTCCTACCGTAAGTGCTTTATGTATTTAACATGTGTTGCAGACAAATACTTTACTTATATCCAAACTACACTTAGTTAATGGCGTTATAATATTGAACAAAAAGCATGGTATATATACAGTCAAAGAAAAGTATATAAGTACAAAGCAGCAGAAAATGGACGACAAGTACCTCAAAATGGTACATAAGTACATTTACTTTCCACCTCTGGTTGTATAAGTATATATATATATTTATGTGCATTTCCTGCTCCCTCTGCAGAACAGGAGTCTGGTTCCTCTCAGGCGGTTACAGGTTTACTGATAATCACATTATGCCTGCCTGCCATTAGAAAGAAGACCAGCAGAGATCTGGAGCCGCTCAGCAGGGGGTCAACGTGTAATAAATACTCCACACACCACGGCTCTTGTTGAGAAGGACCAACATTGCTTACATCGTATGCTTGCAATACTCATTTTGAACCGTTTCACGTTTTGTTTCATAGTTCTCGGGAAGTAATGGACATGATGGGTTTAAGTTTTTACTCCAAATTAAGGGTTTTACATAATCTAAATAAACCCTTATCTAACAATACGTATATAGCGATGCAGTGATGACGTATTGTTGTAGGCCAAACAGGAAGTCAGCATGCGAGGACTGCAACAAAAAGTCAATGGGATTCTAAATACTGCACACAGATAGGAGGTCATAGGTCATCGTGTAAGGGCTGCTTAAGTGTAGCGCTGCCAGATATCCAGATAATCAATCGGCTTGAGTTATTAAAAACGTCTAAATGCTTTGATTGTAGCTTTAAACGTGAATACCGGTTGGTTTCTTGATAGTAAATAGAATATCTTTCAGCAGGTCAGAGTGGGTTTAAGGAAAGTATTACTTTTCCTTCCAGAGACACACTTGAGCTGCGACGTTCAAAGACAACATGTAGACATATTCTGATTCAAGCTTATTAAAGTGAATCTGTTTGGGTTTCTTTACAGTAAACAGAACATCGTGGAGTTGTGGACAAAACAAGACATGACCTTGAGAAGCATTTTCAAACATTTAACCTGCAGGAAAACCACATATTAATTTAGTATTACTGTATAGTTTGTACTTAAGTACACTTTGAGGTACTTGTTCCCTACTTCAATGTTATGCTTCTTCTACTCCTCTACAGTTCAGAGGGAAATGGTGTACTTTTACTCCACTACATTTATTTAATATCTTTACTTACTTTACGGATTTGGATTAAAATAACTTGTACTCAAGTAATATATGACTACTTCTACTACAACATCCGAGTACTTCTCCTCCTCTGTAAATACTCGCTTTTTGAGCCCCATGTATTGTGTTGTGTTCTCCTGACCTTAAAGTCACTACAGTGCAACAAGTACACATTCTTTGCGTCTCCCTCCATCTCCACACAACACACTCCTACTTCTTGGATGTCGATACGTAGCTCGAGGGGGAAATTCTACACAGCCATTAGAGAAAAGGATGTCTCCAGTAGAGCCACCATTTTAGTGAGGCATGTTGGAACAGGAAGGGTTAATGGCTGCTGCTGGAGTGGGGGATGGAGGCCATTGATTGGCCAGGATGTTGACAGCATTTCTCCAATTTGATAGTGGAGCCGTTATTAGATGCAGGGCTCGTTCTTAATAAAAGCATCATGTGAATAATCTTCTGTCCTCAAATCTAAATGTTTCTGCGTACATTTAATAATGACTTTGATTCAAACCCATACTGCGTGT
This sequence comes from Pseudochaenichthys georgianus, assembly GCF_902827115.2. Classification (NCBI taxonomy): domain Eukaryota; kingdom Metazoa; phylum Chordata; class Actinopteri; order Perciformes; family Channichthyidae; genus Pseudochaenichthys; species Pseudochaenichthys georgianus. Next base: position 243,963 of record NW_027262720.1, on the reverse strand, counting down.
AACTTTTTATTTTGGTTCAAAATGTTCATGAAGTTTTGTCCTTAGAAGAATCACTCATCGGTTTCTCTTTTGAAAGAAAAGAAGGAGATGCTTTTGGAAAAGGGAGGCGTGTGGCGCAGTGGGTTGTGCGTTGGTGTTGGGATCAGGGGAGCGCAGGTTCAAACCCCACTGCAGTCAGCATGTCGTCGTGTCCCTGAGACCCTTCAGTGAGTCGCGTTGGATAGAAATGTAAAGATCAAGTAAGTGTGCTTTGAAGGTCAATTAAAAACTGCGTTGAAGTGAAGTACTTGTACACAGGCTGGGAAACAGAGGACATGATCGGACTCAAGCTTCTTCAATGTGAATACTTGTTTGGTTTCTTTACAGGAAACAGAATACTTAATAAAACGTTACCTGGCTCTGAGAAGCATGTCCCAAGCTCGTCGGCCTTCTGTTCGACCTGACATCGAGCACGTTGAGTCGGAAAGTCAACCGCTTAATTGACATCGATCAAACATGTCCACACGTGCTTTGACATCATCCATTAAACAGTGTGTGAGGCAGCAGGTCCCTTCATACAGAGCACAGGCCAGTTCAAGGCTGTATCCTCACGCGCACGTCGATACAGATATGCAACGAGAAGCTGAAGCCTCTCCACCAGAGCAACATGAAGGACGTGGAACACACGGATACAATAGTGCACGAGGACGTTCTGAGATGTGCACGTAAATACAAATAAAACAGAAATAGTGCAAGAAGAGTAAATGGATATATTCAGATGAATGTTTACGGGCGTTCAGGTGCTTCAATAGTCTTACGGCCTGTGGAGTCAAACTGTCCTGGGATCAGTTGTTGCGTTGCAGCCGGGTTAATCCCGCAGACTAAAGAGAGTCTAATGAAGAGAGGCACGCGCCGTGTTAGAGCCCCTTTAGCCCCTAACCCACTGAGAGCCACGGTTCCCAGACCCCCCCCCCCACAGCCATTGAACCCGGAGGCGGATCAATACCCCTGGAAGTCGTCCCCCCCCCCGACACAAACTCACATCACCCGTCAATACTCCTCGCCCTCAGTCATCTACAGCGGGGACAGTGAGAGGGGATATTCACAAAGCTGCAGCAGGTAGAGACGGGAGATATAGAAGGGTATTATAGAAAAGCAGAAGGTAGAAGTATTCAGACGCTTTACTGGAGTTACATTTCTACATAATATTGTAGCATTTTAATAACTTCTGTTTGACTGAACATATAATCAGCGAGAAGTCAGAGCAGGATTCATTTCAACATCCCAGAAGGAAAGAAAGAAAAGCAATATATTCGTACTTTTACGCTTTGCTTGAGTTAAAATACATTATTGTCAAAATACAAGTAAAAGTCCTTTGTTCAAAATCTTACAACATCAGCAAAATGTACCCAAAGTATAAAAAGTAAAAGTACTTATTGTGCAGAAAGATGGCCTCTCTGTGTATTTAACTATATTTATACATGTGACATTTATACATACAGTAATATTGTTGCATTTTACTTTTAAAGTTCAGATTTACTTTTTGTAAAATATTTAAATAGTTTGAGTCTGTTGTGACTTTAAGAGTTAGTCCACTTTTTAGACGAAAAGGAGCTAAAGCTGTTCATGTGGTGAAGTAGAAAGTGTTCTGTGTACAAAGCTATCATGTTACAATGTACAGAAGTACACATTCAGGTAGCGGCGGTATTTATAAAGTAAATAAGTGTAATACTGTAGGATTACAGAAGTCAAAGTAGTATTGCACTTCACAGTAACGGGTGGACTAACCGAGTAGCAGCCGGTAGTAAGAATAATATTAAGAATAAATACATGTTGTGAAACAGTGGCGACATGTGTGTCTGTTTGTGTTGTTGTTTACACATAACGGCATATTGCGTGTACTTAACACCCGTAGGAGACCCTCCACCTCCCGACAAGGCGCTCAAACACATTTGGAAGGTTACCATGGGAGATCCTCATCAAATCTCTCCGTGCAAACAGCCACACCTTCGCTCAATGAACACACATACACGCACACACCCCCAGGACAATCCCCATAGCAACGTATGCCAGTAAATCAAAGGTGGGGGGGGGGTGATAAAGTCACTCACATTCCTGTAGAGCAGTAACACGGCGCACACTAACACACACTCACCCCGCAGGTACTCCCAAGCTCTCGCTCGCAGCCAGAGAAATCTGTTGCTTTAATCTCAATCAAAGCTGCAGCGGTGAATCTGGGACGCACGGCGTGAAGCCGGAGAGGAGACCTGCTGCTGTGCACAGTTTGATACAAGAGGAGTTGTGCTTTTTATTTCTGAATGTGATTAAAATCTACCGTAGGAACCGACCTGCGTAGGCTTTGCAAAGAGAGCACGGAGGAAGGCAGATGTGCAGTTCGGCTGGACATTAATCAAAGTTAGATTTCGCACCACGAGCTAAAGAGAAAGACTCAAATGGCAGGACGCATAATGTGTTCAATACGTTTAGCATGGCGCGCTGTGTAGCTACGGAAGAGGATTAGGGTCACACGAGTCATTTGATTTGTTTAGATCTGACCAAAATTGATTTTCTGAAAAAAGTATATGACTGTGACCGTAGGGGCTGGGACTGTGAGCCGCAAGGTCGCCGGTTCAAGTCCCCGAACAGACCTAAGTATGGAGAGTGGACTGCTACTTGGAGAGGTCCCAGTTCACCTCCTGCCCTGCCGTGGTGCCCTTGAGCAAGGCACCGGACACCCCCCTTCGCCCCTCACTCCCATTGCTCCCCGGGCACTGGGTCTCGCCCCTCCATGTGCGACCATTAGAGAGGGTCTCACCCTCCATGTTCTATTCTGATTCACCGGTTCTTACTTTTTAAGATCTGTGAACAATATCTGGTTTTTATTTCTTCACTTCAGTCCTGATGCACACGCTCCGAATACTGTGCAACAATTTGGAGCTTTCCACTTTTCGTATTGCACATATTTTATTGTATTACGAGTATTTTTAGAATATGTTTTAATAGTATGTATATGTGTGCGTATATATGTGTGCGTATATATGTATATGTCAATCAACAAGTAAAGCGGATTAATAATAATAACAATAATAATTAATAATGATAATTATTTATAGATTAAACATGAATAATTTAAGGTTTTGTAATTATTTATTTTCGAAATAAATGTATCAATCAATCGTTTGTTATAATGGAAAACGTGTACGCTTCTTCCTCTCAGCGGGACAGTACAAACGACCTTTATGTGAGGGGGAGGGGCCGCACTGTCTAATCCAAATCAAATAATTGGGGGCTTGATCGCACAGCGGGACTCCAGGAATAATTCAGAGAGTTTCCTCGGGGGGTTTGGATTTAAAGCGAGGAGAGGAGAAAGGAGGGTCTCATGGTGAGGATAATTACATGAGCAGCGAGAGGGGGGGGGGTCCTCACTTTCTAATATAAAGAATATTCGTAATATCTTGTTTTTATTTATTGTATTTATATAAGTGCTGCACAACCCTCTGAATATCTTGTTTGAGTACAGAGCTACTTATATCTGCACGTTTCGTAGCAGTAATGCAAGTATTCTTTTACGGTACGTCGTTTTTTGGGATCTGTTTTAATAGTTTTTTACAATTATTCTTTATTTTTTGGTTGTTTCCCTTTTATCATATTTAACGGTGTTTATGTATGCGCCAAATACACCACGCCAAATGTGTAAACCTACAACCTGATTCTTATAAGAAGTACTTTTTTTGATCCCAAATTGGGGCATTTTTTGTGATAACAAGGAATTGCACGGAAAATAAAGAAAAATAAGACAAACATCTGAAAATAGTAAATAAAACCGAACTAAAAAGTTAAATATATACAAATTGACCATGAAGGATACACATCTGTAGACTGTCTGTCAAATAAGCACAATAAGGTAAGATAAGATAAGATAAGATAAGAGGAGAAGTTCTATTGATCCCCATTTGGGACATGTTGTGTTGCGGCGGCATGAAAAGAAATAAACAAGAAAGTAGATATACTTGTCGAACGAAGGGCCAGAACTGTGAAACCTGCCTCTGATTCACGGAGTCTCACTTATGAAAGACCCTCGTCTCTCATTAGGAATAATTATGGAGCATTAAAGTGAAAAAAGGCCCGGGGACTCGCCATGTTTTGGGGATCAGACAAAGCGACGAGGGGCTAAACGTCCATGGGGAAAACGTGCCTCTACCTGCCCAGAATCAGAGCCTCTGAGCGGGCCTTCAGGCGAGACCACCCCTCCCTCCATTAATCACTCCAATTACAAAGCCACGAAAAAAGAAAGAAAGAGAGAGAGAGAGAGGGAGAGAGAGAGGGGAGGGGGAGGTCACAGGTAGAAAGACCAAATGAAAATAGACAGGCAGGCCCATGCAGGAGTTAACCCTTAAACACCGATCAACACGCTTTTTTGAACCTAATCCGATTTCCCCCCGGAGACACGGAGAGAAGAACCTCCTGCGTTACAGCCCATCCAGAATCCCCTCGCTTCTCAAAGCCTTTCATACTTTAAGGTTTATTATAAGTGTGCAGCTTGAACAATCTGCTTTTTCAATTAAAGTCGAGTGAAGTGGAATAACATCTGGAAGCTTTGCAAGTTTTACAACCAGCTAATAGCTTTGGCTAAAGTCGGTCAACACTGTCGGAAACAATCGCCTTTTCGTTGTAACTGATGATTTATCGCCTAGCGCCCAGGAAGTGCGCCGGACTCTGACGGCCCGTCCACACTACAGCTTCAAAAGAAGCTTGGAGCTGGGCGTGTCTGAAGCTCGACCAACAACCAATCGCATGAATCTCCCGCCTCTGACACACAAGCAGCGGTTTGATTGGCTAGAGCTTGTACTGGCGTATGATTCGATTGGCTGACGCTTCCACCGAAAGCTTCAGAGGCTTCAACAGTTGAACATTCAAAGTGACGGGCAGACGCGTTGGAAACCGTTTTTGAAGCTGTCGAAGCTGTAGTGTGGACGGGCCGGGAGGAAAATATTCGTTGTGGCCAAAAGGCGGTACTACACTTCCGTATCAGTCGCTGGGCCGGAAACACTTCTTCCCATTGACTAACATCGGGAAAGAGACGTCTGTAAAGCGTTGGATAATATTGATGAACGTTTGGATAGCCCTTATTTAAAACATTCGGTCCTCAGGTCGTAAAATGTGCTAATATCGTTATTCTGAGAGTTATTTCCCTCAGCATTACTTCAGTACTACATGAGTTTTACCTTTACCCATGGACGCACAATAAGAACGGATCATACGATTATATGAATACTTTCGTGACGTTTCGCGCTCCCAAAAGTTGGGCCGTTTTGTCTTCATGCGCCAACAGCTCTTATTACACATCCATGTTATCGCACACGGATGAACTTGTACATATTGTGTCGCTTCACGTAACGCGTTTGTATTCAAGGGGCTATCTTCTCGCCCACCTGCCAGGGACCACAGATCTTCAGATAGCTCCGTCGGTTGGGCTCTGTCCCGCTATAGATACACAATAAAGAAGAAGTAAAATGTCACGTTTTTCTATATTAAAGTTAAAGTTTACTTATTTATTTCTAACAATTCTGCAAAGCTACAGATATCAGGAATTAAAATATTCAACGTAACACCTCCATGTTTCCTGTTGTACTCTATTAGAAAGAAGAAGAAACATGTCACGTTTTTCTATATTAAAGTTAACTTATTTGTATTTATATATTTGCTTAAAATAAGCAGTTCTCATTTATCCAAACTATAGTTGTTCAACCTTTAACAAAAATGTTTGTTAACTTTCGAACTGTAAAGAAAGAAGAAGCAGAATTGTACTTTTTTGTATATTCAAGTTAAACTTTACGTATTTAATTATAACAATTCTGCAAAGTTACAGATATCAGTAATTAAAATATTCAACGTAACACCTCCATGTTTCCTGTTGCACTCTATCTATTAGAAAGAAGAAGGAACATCTCACTGAAATTAAACTTTACTTATTGGTATGTCTTTATTTGATCCATATTTTCTACCCCCCCTCTCTTTATCTCACACCAGCTTCCACAATGCAAACATGTGTTCCCCCGGCAGTAAAGCCCTTTTGACTGGAATTAAACGGAGAGACGGAGGACGCTGCACGTCTGAAGGGGAAAGGGGAGGGTCTGCGTGTTTACTTCCTGGGTAAACACGTCTGTTGGCGACCAGCGAGTCTGGTTTGCCAAATAAACGGAGTGCATTTTTCAGCTCTTTCACCAAGACACCACATTCCTGCGCCCTTCCCCCATCACACGTTCTGCCCCTCTGCGTCGCCTCACACAACTGCAACGTTTATAGGCTGCTGCGGCCAGGAGTTCACACTCATTGGTTCAAAGAGCCTTTCACAGCCGAGCAAACAGTCAGAGAATCACATCTGTGCCTCAGAATCAGAATGCCGTCTTTAAATGAGCGGAAAGAAGTGTCCTAATGCTCTGGGTTTGCCTCGTGTCGAAAGGCTCATCGATAAGTGCCTTGCCTTAGGGTTAGGGTGCATTCGTCCCACAGAGCAGACAGAGACAAAGCAGCTTAATGTTAACTAAGAATGCATAAAAAAAATAAAGATATATTTTTCTTTATTTAGAAAATACACATGGTGTTTCAGACCCTGGTGTCCAAGCATGCTGCACAGGGACCCACCGGGACCCTCAGAGACAGGTTCAGGTTATTTATGTGTACCCGTAGGTAGATTCTGTTTGCAGAGAAAAATACAAGGGTTCCATCCTGACACTAAAAACAAACACAAACACGTCTCTAATAAAGGACTTGTAAAAGTACAAGTACACCCTGCTCAACCAAATCTCAAAAATATTTAAAAAACATTTTAAGAAGGAAAACACGAGTACAAACATGGACATTCAAAATGCACAATTCAAAATTAAATAAATAAATCATTTGTCCTCATGGACTTGATTTGCAGCCATCAGCTCCGTGAGGTGAACAGTGACGGGTGTTGCTCCGACACGCTATGACTTCACACGTCCAGGCGTTCAGAGTCACACAGACTGGTGGTGGAAGGTGGATGTATTCAAGAAGTACTAGTATTTCCATTGTATGCGACTTCTACTTCTCCTTCACTACATGTTGGTAACACAGCAGGTTACCAGTCACTTTTTACACATAAAACCACGATCGTTTATTTATTTATGATGCAGTACTTTACTACTACGACTTTTACGTCTTCCACATTAAGTTACCAGCTAACACAACACTTTTATACGATATGAAGATGTATATAGACCCAGGACCAGGTGGGGGGGGTTATATCTCTTCGCCTCGGGACCCCCCAGTCAGAGCTGCTTGATGAGGGGAAAGGACGTTTGGGGCTCTCTGCTGGAACTGCTACCCCCGAGACCCGACCACGGATACGCGGGAGAAGATGGAAGATGTATATACCCAGTATTTTAGAAACTATCTTAAATGGTCATACTTGTACTAGTATTTCAATTGTATTCTACTTTATACTTGGAAGCATTGAATGTACTTTTTACTCCACAGTGTTTAACTAAAAGTTACCGGGTACTTTTTACACATACACCCATTACATTTTTTATAAAACTTACAATTCCAGTATACCCAGTATTTTAAGTATCTAAAATTGTTTCTAGTATTTCCATTGAATGTACTTTTATTCCACTACATTTTGGATGCACTTTTTACTCAAAACACTCAGTATACTCAATATACCCAGTATTGCAAAAGTATCTAAAATAGTCATACATGTACTAGTATTTCCAATGTATGCTACTTTATACTTCTACTCCAAGCATTTCTTTCCACTAAATGTATTTAACTCATAGTTAGGAGCTACATGTTGGACAAAACAACCCAATGTTTGTACTATGATGGCGCAGTATACTACGAGTATACCCAGTATTTTAAAACGTATCTTTCATACAGAGACAACATTTTTTTTTGTACGTCTCGTGAGTAAGGTGCAGTACCGGAGTCCAACAGAGAGGCAGCAGCTGCGGGTCAGTAGACTGTGTACTGTGTACTGCGAACCCCCCCCCCTTATACCCAGTATTTTAGTAAGTATCTAAACTTGTCATACTTGTACTAGTGTTTCCATGTCATGCTACTTTATACTTCGACTCCACGACATTCTGGAAGCATGTATCGTACTTTTACCCATCATCTTTATAAGTATCTGAAATGGTCTTATCATTGACTAACTTCAACATGTAAATGCTCGTACTTATAAGTATTTGTAAGCGATAAAACACACCGATATATTTCTTTGAATGCCGGACTTTAACTTGCATTGTAGTATTTACGGACCAAAGTACTTTTACTACGATGCGAGTACTTCTTCCACCGTGATATAAAACCATTCCCTGTAGAAGCTGCAGCGGCGGCGTCCGGGTCCAAGCCGCCATCAGTGCGTTTCTTATGGGTTCAAAGCTTTGGCTAAACATACCTCGCATATCTCACATCTTTCAAAGAGAAGCATCCACTTCACCCCCGTGCTAATGGCCGCTAGAGAGACATCACACAGACGCCTTTAAAACCTTCTCATTATACCCCGATACCCCGATACCCCGATACCTGCACTGTCCACCAAGGAAGCCTCCACTGCTATTAAGGTCCCTATCATACTGTTTTTCATCAACATATCACAGGTCTCAGATATATACAGAGCCTGTCTCTGATTGGCTGAAACACCAAACAGATCATGGCAGCATTACCCATAATCCCCTCTGTTTCTGCCCTGTTTCCAAAGTGCTGATTCTCTGTCTGTGACTTTAGATGAAGATAAGGAGCCCCTCCCCACGCCCCTCTGAGAGAGGTTTGGTTACAAAGAACTCAATGGTGCTCTAGAGGAGATTCAGGTGATAAGGGGGGGGGGGGGGGGTTACCTTGTTGCTGATTGGCTAATGGTTACTCAAGACAAAACATCGTTATGACATCATCAAGTGGCCAAAATCTGATCAGCTCATTTTCAGACAGGTTTTTATAGAAATGGATCAAAAAGAGAGAAAATCTTTGTTCCTGAAACTTTCAGAGTCTCTTTCCACAGAGGGGACACATGTTGATGTAGAAGAGACATGGAGAAGAGGGGACACATGTTGATGTAGAAGAGACATGGAGAAGAGGGGACACATGTTGATGTAGAAGAGACATGGAGAAGAGGGGACACATGTTGATGTAGAAGAGACATGAAGAAGAGGGGACAAATGTTGATGTAGAAGAGACATGAAGAAGAGGGGACACATGTTGATGTAGAAGAGACATGAAGAAGAGGGGACACATGTTGATGTAGAAGAGACATGAAGAAGAGGGGACACATGTTGATGTAGAAGAGACATGAAGAAGAGGGGACACATGTTGATGTAGAAGAGACATGGAGAAGAGGGGACACATGTTGATGTAGAAGAGACATGAAGAAGAGGGGACAAATGTTGATGTAGAAGAGACATGAAGAAGAGGGGACACATGTTGATGTAGAAGAGACATGAAGAAGAGGGGACACATGTTGATGTAGAAGAGACATGAAGAAGAGGGGACACATGTTGATGTAGAAGAGACATGAAGAAGAGGGGACACATGTTGATGTAGAAGAGACATGAAGAAGAGGGGACACATGTTGATGTAGAAGAGACATGAAGAAGAGGGGACACATGTTGATATAGAAGAGACATGAAGAAGAGGGGACACATGTTGATGTAGAAGAGACATGAAGAAGAGGGGACACATGTTGATGTAGAAGAGACATGGAGAAGAGGGGACACATGTTGATGTAGAAGAGACATGAAGAAGAGGGGACACATGTTGATGTAGAAGAGACATGAAGAAGAGGGGACACATGTTGATGTAGAAGAGACATGGAGAAGAGGGGACACATGTTGATGTAGAAGAGACATGAAGAAGAGGGGACACATGTTGATGTAGAAGAGACATGAAGAAGAGGGGACACATGTTGATGTAGAAGAGACATGGAGAAGAGGGGACACATGTTGATGTAGAAGAGACATGAAGAAGAGGGGACACATGTTGATGTAGAAGAGACATGGAGAAGAGGGGACACATGTTGATGTGATCTTTAAGGACACATCTCATTACATGTGAAGCGACAGAGGTCACGCGCCTGCAGTCAGATGGGTAAATTACTTCTTGCTGGGTCTTTTATTCCCAGGCTTCTGCCCCTCTCCATCAGAGGCTCTCGTTGTGACTATCTCGACTGAATCTGCAGTATCAAATGTTCAAACCATAAGCGCTTTTCACAGCTTTCTGCAGGGACTAATCGATAAGGAGCCGTTTCCACCAGTCAGAGCCCTGGAGGTATCTGTTTCCTCTCAGATAGCGTTAAGTGTGCAGGGGCATTTCAACCTCTGACAGCCTGTGGCCCCCCTGGGACTCACGGGCCGAAACACTGCTTCATTTCACGCATCTGGAGCTCATCTTCAGGGGCCAAACAGACAGTATCTCCACTGGACACTCAGAGGACAACAGAGAAACCAAAATAACTGAAACCAAGCTCACGGTTCGCAGGGTAATTAATGAGCAAGGATGTATGAAAACAAACATGCATTGCTGGAGAGGTCATAGATAGAGTGGTAGACCGTGCTGTAGTTCCTTTATAGCCCAACATTAGCCACCTTTAGCTTAGCGGTGGTGACGTGAAGTCATGTGACCGTGCTGTAGTTCCTTTACAGCCCAACATTAGCCGCCTTTAGCTTAGCGGTGGTGACGTGAAGTCATGTGACCGTGCTGTAGTTCCTTTATAGCCCAACATTAGCCACCTTTAGCTTAGCGGTGGTGACGTGAAGTCATGTGATCGTGCTGTAGTTCCTTTATAGCCCAACATTAGCCACCTTTAGCTTAGCGGTGGTGACGTGAAGTCATGTGATCGTGCTGTAGTTCCTTTATAGCCCAACATTAGCCACCTTTAGCTTAGAGGTGGTGACGTGAAGTCATGTGACCGTGCTGTAGTTCCTTTATAGACCAACATTAGCCACCTTTAGCTTAGCGGTGGTGACGTGAAGTCATGTGACCGTGCTGTAGTTCCTTTATAGCCCAACATTAGCCACCTTTAGCTTAGCGGTGGTGACGTGAAGTCATGTGACCGTGCTGTAGTTCCTTTATAGCCCAACATTAGCCGCCTTTAGCTTAGCGGTGGTGACCTGAAGTCATGTGACCGTGCTGTAGTTCCTTTACAGCCCAACATTAGCCTCATCTAGCTTAGCGGTGGTGACGTGAAGTCATGTGACCGTGCTGTAGTTCCTTTATAGCCCAACATTAGCCGCCTTTAGCTTAGCGGTGGTGACCTGAAGTCATGTGACCGTGCTGTAGTTCCTTTACAGCCCAACATTAGCCACCTTTAGCTTAGCGGTGGTGACGTGAAGTCATGTGACCGTGCTGTAGTTCCTTTATAGCCCAACATTAGCCGCCTTTAGCTTAGCGGTGGTGACCTGAAGTCATGTGACCGTGCTGTAGTTCCTTTACAGCCCAACATTAGCCTCCTTTAGCTTAGCGGTGGTGACGTGAAGTCATGTGACCGTGCTGTAGTTCCTTGATAGCCCAACATTATCTTTTTACTTCAGAAATCATAAAGTGACGTTAACATGTGGAGTTATCTGCTGAACAAGGCTTGTAAGTATCACAAAAGTGTGTTTGCCACAGATCTTTCCAGAATTTCCAAACTACAATTGAATTGTTTGTTGATGGATGCTAACTGGGTCGACTCCACAAATACATCATCCCTGCACTGCTCTACTATGCAACCATTTGAAGCCAGCAGCTGGTTAAATAAATTAAATTATCTAAAATTAACGGTAGCCAGTTAGCAGAGCTATAATAAGCTTTGTTCATCGTTAGACCGACCAACTGCACAAAGTCCATTCATTCTATATTTGCAAACCAGCCCTAAATAAATTGTTAACCATCCATATTGTGCTCCGGTCAGGGTTCAACTTTAATGTTTTTTCAACCGACTGCTGTTAGAGATCTACTTGCTCAAAGTCAATTTGTACTTGCCCTTAAACTCCCGTTTCGAGGATAATAGAAAATACAAATAATATCTGATCTCGAGAAGCTAATAAAATGTGCTTATGGTTTATCAGTCTTATTCCTAGCGTGGATAACGGTTAATCATATTAACATGCAGACTGTATAGCCTACTTAAAGAGGATTACTAACACACATCGTGCTTCACACACTTGGTCACCTTTCTGCAGAGGCTTTTATAACGATATTTGGCAGGTAAATTAGAAAGCCTAGTCAAACCAGGTATTTAAATTGTCCACAGCCTCAAGGTGCCTAACCCAATTAAAGGCATGCTTTATACTACACGCATATACGCTGCCGTTAGAGTACAGGAGTACAGTGCGTATGAGGAGATAAGATAAAACTGTAATGATTCTCGTAGGGAAATTGGGTTGTTATACGATATAGATAACGGAGCAAACACAATGTACTGAATGTAATGTGAATAGGAAAACCAATAAAACAAAGAGGGTTTCTAACGTCGGGTACAAAGAAAATCCATTTCCATTTAATCCAGACGCCAAGATGTACGCCATTATTGTTCCAAAAGACACTTTAACGAGCGTTTTTTATCCATAAAACGTCTATTTTCTTCATCTTTAAAGGCTTCACCACTCGTATACATTGCTTAATATCGGACGCTACCGCCCATCAAACATTTAAACCAAATACACATCTTAAACTGCGACACAGGACACAACGAAATGGCGATTCTTCTTCCAACCATCACACTAGTAGAGCTATAATTATCATGTGTGTATTTCAGAGGCGTGTTTTGGGACATTACGAGGGCTGCGAGAAAACAAATGTGATGCCTTTTGAAAGTAAAATAAGGAAGAGAAACCTGATCCGATCCGGAGACAACGGCTCGGGGCTTCTTCAGGTTTTCTAATCACATTAATTTAGGGTCTTTGTGAGAACAGATGGCGGCTGATCGACGGGGGATGGGGCGTCCTAAATCTGCCACAAACACTATTGAACCACGATCCACATTAATATGCTTATGTTTGTTATCAATAATAATAAAGATGTATATATTTATAGCACTTTTCAGACACCAGGTGCTTCAACAAGAAGGCACGAGAGAGATCTTTTTAATAAACAATAAAACACCATTTTAAAAATGTCTATTAATGTCCACTAGTATGAGCCGTATGAACTCGACACACAGGTTAAATCTCCCCGATTAAAAGTGGACGGGTGGAGCGATGAAGCCCCTCTCTCTTCTTACATACATCTCCTTATAACGTACTCATTGTGGGCCACGCTGTTAATAATTCCATTTTCGGTGCCCCTCTTTAATCATTTACTAACGGGGCTTTTGAAATTATTGACTGCCGTTGACATGGTCCATAGTTCTATTCACAGAGTGATTGTCGATTAACCAGATCCGCTATAGGTCACCGCCTGATGGGCTTTTTCCCCATCTGAAATCATTCAATACAAGCCTTGCAAGTGTGCAGCAAACCCCCCAATACACGTTCAAATGAAGCATTGCACGGTCTGATTAAAAACAGAAGTACTTGGAGTCCATAAAGTCACGTTTAAAACTATACTAGAAGGTAAACGCACAATCGGAGGCGTTTTCTTTTTAGTATAACGTCAGTACACATTCATTTAGTCTCAATTCTTCCGACACGGATCATATTGTATTTCTACTATCATACCTTCTACCTCCGTGTGTGTCTCATCCTGTGAGACGGTTCTATCAACAGGGGTTTCCTAGAAAGATATAGTATGTTTAATCCCAAGCCGGGAAATACTTTAACGGGATCAACATTATTTTACTTTATGCAAACTAAGCATAAAAGCGCTGGGTTTCAAAGCTAATTGTGTGGTGGCCAAATGGTGGAACTACACTTATATCACGTGATGCCATTGGTCACCATACCATTTCCCATAGATGCGCATTGGGAAAGAGACGTTAGTAAATCAGTGAATGCATTTTGTTTCAAATTAACTTCCCTGAACAGAGATTTGAAAAGCCTCGAGGTCACAAGAAGTTCAACAAACAACTTTCCTCACAGAGTTCTCCGTCTAAAAATAAGATGCAAACATACCATAAATACTGTATTCCCCATATTTAGCACAAAGTGATGGTTTGTCTTATTCAAAGCGAGTGCACTGCATGTTCCGAGTTTGCTTCCTCGTGCTTGATTGCACTTATTGTGAGCTCCTTTGGCTTCAAGTGTCACAATGTTGAATGGGATGTTTTCAAGGAAAGCACAGACATGAAGCCGTGTATTCACTTGCTCAACATCCAGAGATGGCAAAAGTACACACATCCTTCACTCAAGTAGAAGTACAGATACTCTGGTAAAAGTAGAAGTACTGCCTACACTTCTTTACTCAAGTAAAAGTAAAGAGGCTTTGAAGTGTACTTCAGTAAAAAGTAGAAAGTACAGGTATTTGAGTTCAACATACTCAGGTATTTGAGTTCAACATGTAAGAAGTAGAAAGTACAGGTATTTGAGTTCAACATGTAAGAAGTAGAAAGTACAGGTATTTGGGTTCAACATGTAAGAAGTAGAAAGTACAGGTATTTGGGTTCAACATGTAAGAAGTAGAAAGTACAGGTATTTGAGTTCAACATGTAAGAAGTAGAAAGTACAGGTATTTGAGTTCAACATGTGAGAAGTAGAAAGTACAGGTATTTGAGTTCAACATGTAAGAAGTAGAAAGTACAGGTATTTGAGTTCAACATGTGAGAAGTAGAAAGTACAGGTATTTGGGTTCAACATGTGAGAAGTAGAAAGTACAAGTATTTGTGTTCACATGTAAGAAGTAGAAAGTACAGGTATTTGAGTTCAACATGTAAGAAGTAGAAAGTACAGGTATTTGAGTTCAACATGTAAGAAGTAGAAAGTACAGGTATTTGAGTTCAACATGTGAGAAGTAGAAAGTACAGGTATTTGTGTTCAACATGTAAGAAGTAGAAAGTACAGGTATTGAGTTCAACATGTAAGAAGTAGAAAGTACAGGTATTTGAGTTCAACATGTAAGAAGTAGAAAGTACAGGTATTGAGTTCAACATGTAAGAAGTAGAAAGTACAGGTATTTGAGTTCAACATGTGAGAAGTAGAAAGTACAGGTATTTGAGTTCAACATGTGAGAAGTAGAAAGTACAGGTATTTGAGTTCAACATGTAAGAAGTAGAAAGTACAGGTATTTGAGTTCAACATGTAAGAAGTAGAAAGTTCAGGTATTTGAGTTCAACATGTAAGAAGTAGAAAGTACAGGTATTTGAGTTCAACATGTAAGAAGTAGAAAGTTCAGGTATTTGAGTTCAACATGTGAGAAGTAGAAAGTACAGGTATTTGAGTTCACCATGTAAGAAGTAGAAAGTACAGGTATTTGAGTTCAACATGTAAGAAGTAGAAAGTACAGGTATTTGAGTTCAACATGTAAGAAGTAGAAAGTTCAGGTATTTGAGTTCAACATGTAAGAAGTAGAAAGTACAGGTATTTGAGTTCAACATGTGAGAAGTAGAAAGTACAGGTATTTGTGTTCAACATGTAAGAAGTAGAAAGTACAGGTATTTGAGTTCAACATGTAAGAAGTAGAAAGTCGTGGAGTAAAGTACTGATGCCAGACAAATGTACTTAAGTAGAGTAACAAAGTATTTGTACTCCACTACTTCCCACCGCTGCTTACGGTTGCTCTCCATGCGATGCTGGGATCCAGGAAGTGAGCATCTGGGGAGGATGTCCAGCCCAGAATGAAGAATGTAAACGTTGGAAGCTGAGCTGTGAACACACAGCTTTCAGAGCGACGTGACGTTTCCTGGCCAGCAGCCAAGACCTCCTTTTTTCTTTTCTTTCCAGCATGCTTCCTCCCTCGCTCCCTCTTCAAGCGTGTGATTACACTGGGCTTGTGTCTGAAGACTTGGCAGACAAACAACCTGGCCGTGTGCTATTATAAACTTCATTTTTGGCAGGCAGCGCAGTGACTAGAAAGCAGTGAAAGGAAAGCCTGCTGTACTTCTTTCACCTCCTTCTGATGTGTTTACACTTGACACAGTGGCCCAGTTAGCACGTTACAGGCCTGGACATCAGCCAAAGTGGAGAAGGAGACAAGCCAAGAAAGCTGCTAACAATAGAAAACACACACTCTTCAACTCCACACCTCCTCTACTCGCAGCCAAACACACACTGTATCTTCTGTGGGAGACGGCAGGGTGCCAGAGAAAGCTGTGGAGTCCACATATCATTTACAGCATGACAATATCCACTTTAAAACTTAAGGAGGATATGTCGTGTCGGATAAAGAAGGGAAGGACACTGGAAAAACCTTAATCTGAATAAACATGGCTCTTCTTTAATGTGTTATAAGTTGGGGCGACTGCGGCTGAGAGGGAGTGCGGTCGTCTTTCAACCAGAAGGCTGTGGGTTCGATCACAGCCCGTGCAGCCAACATGTCGATGTGTCCTTGGGCGAGATACTGAACCCTGAGCTGCTCCTGATGGCCAACGGGGTGTGAGTGTTAGGTCCTAGAGTACGGTGCACTGCTCTGAGTGGATGGATGAAGGACATGTAGCATGCAAAGCGATTTGAGGGGTCGTAAAGACTGTTAAAGCGCTATACAAGTACAGTCCATTTATCATTATGAATACTTTAGGACAAAGGTTGCACAATATTTGTTAACAAAGAGACCACAACGCTTCATTTAAAAGAAGTGTACTGCCAAGTGTGCTTCATCCAAGGCAGGGGTGTCAAACTCAATTTCATTGCGGGCCACATTCGCATTATGGTTGCACTCAAAGGGCCGGTTGTAACTTTAAGACTATATAAAAATACATATATAAATATTTAACATATATAAAATAATGTATTATATGACATTATTGGCTCTGCATTGGATTATTATCGGAATTATGAATACCTTCATAATTAACTACGTCTGAAAGCAGAACTCTAGGGCAAATAATTGCAAGTCTCTTCAATGAGAATGTCACAAAATGATTTAAAAAGAAAAGCCACATTCTGGAAAAAATGTCAAAATTAAAAAAAGTGACATTTTGAAAAAAGAAAAGTCAAATTCTGAGAAAAAAAGTCAAATTTCAGATGCATTGTGGGACATGTAGTTTATGGGCAATGTGCCTCTGTAAAGTAGCATGTAACCGTATAATAAAATCATATTTTTTTCAAGCTCTTTTGGGGCCACATAAAATGAAGTCGCAGGCCGGATTTGGCCCCCGGGCCTTGAGTTTGACACCCCTGATCTAAGGCATAAGTGTGGCATCTATTCATATCTGTGGCTGCACGATGAAATCTAAAGGAAGAGAATTCCTGGTGTTTTTGCAGACTTTATACAATATCTGTGTTTGTTCAGACCCTCCCAAAACAAAAGACCTTGATCACTTTAAATATATCTTCTTTTAAAATAAGAAAAGGATGAATCCCTCCATTATTGAGAATCATATCGACATTGCAATATCAAGCCAATGTAGTGTTTTCTTCCAACTTCGAACTAAAGCTGCAGGGTTTGGAGGGAAAATACCGAGTTGAGATTAAGATTCAAATTAAAATACAGGAAATTATTAAGGAGTTTTTCTGTGGAATACAATGTGTAGGCGGGTGCATCTCTGCAGCTCCACAATACTTTGTTCAAAGTGGTATTTTAACACACATTTAGCCTTTAACAAACATCGAGCGTCCTGAAATGTGAATATTGCACGAGTCTGTTTTGCCATTTTGACACATCGTGCAAAAAACGCATTAACATTGTTGAATATTCCAAAACAACAATATTTCCAATGCGTTTAAAGGCTTTTAAAGTGGAACCAATGCTTCCTTCCGGCGTCTTCTATACTCAACTCAACACATTGATAGTTAAGTATTTCAAACATGTGTCGGCACCAACAGAAGAATCAGGTTGAGTTAAAGTCCTGGCTTCTACATAATCTCCTTCTCAGCTGATTACAAATCCCTTCTTTCCAAGATGATAGCGTAAAGACGTGTTGTGCAGCTCTGCCCTCGATGCTGTGCTTCCTGTGGATCCATATCAGCAACACGAAGGCCGATCCATTTCCAATCTGCACTCCATTCAAGCGTTCCAGCCTTTTCTCAAATTACATCCAACAAGTGTTTACATGAAAACACGGCATGCGGTGTTAAGCGTTCTCATGTGGCGAGGGTCAGCGGGGCGACTTATTCAAATACTCTCTGCAGCTACAATTTCATAACTTCCACCCAGGGCGTCATTAGACTATTTAAATTAGTGTTATAAAGACATTAAAAGTCAATTATCCCCAAAAACGCCTTTGGGCTAAAGGCAAGATGCGTTCGTGAAGTTGCTCGAAATGTAGTTATTGTACAGGATCACGAAGTATAGAAGGATGTCCGTAGTACACGTTTGATTAGTCTTTTATCCGAAGTATTTCTTTGGGGAAAGTCCTTTGACGACATTTGACATTTGGCTTTCTTCCTACTCCTCAATGAAAAGTATCGTAAAGCGTCAAATGGAGTATCAGTACCATAACCAATGTGTTGTGTCGACGGTAGAATATAAAGACAGACGGTACCAAGCTCAGAACATGGGATTATATTAAATATCACGATATTCCCGACCCAATACCTCGATATCGACGGTGCTGTGGGGGTAACTGTTGACTACACAATGAGATATCTGATATATAATCAGTAATGTGAATACAAAGACTTCAAAAAGGGACAAATGCCATCACTCTACTGTAATGAGTCCTTTAAAATAGGGCCGCTCGATTACGGCAAAAATCATAATCTCGATTATTTGGGTCAATAATTGTAAATGCGATTATTCATTGACTTTGAAAACATCCATTTATTGGATAAAAAAAAAAATGTGAACAGTATGTATTTAACGGTTGATTACACTGAACGTTAAGTTTAACTCAACTGAAAAAAAAAAAAAAAAAAAAGTAATAAAAATAATAGAAAAATAATCGTTTTATTTCGATTACGTTGTTTTCGTAATTGTTGCAAGCCATAATCGTAATCGCGATTAAAATACGATTAATTGAGCAGCCCTACTTTAAAACCATGCAAAACAACACATACGAGAAATATCTAGTCTGGCATCACTATATCGACAGAATGTTGATTTAATAGCCAATAAATACCACGAAAAAAATACCTGCTATTAAAGAGAAGCGCTAACGTTAGCCACGGAACGGCTAACCCTCACTGACCTTTAAGGCTTTCTTCATGTTACCCTTAAAGAATCAGAAAGAATCAGAAACAGGTTTAGGTTCGCACATACTAGGAATTTGACTTGATGTCATGGTGCATACATAAAATATAAAAAACAAGAAATCTAATATAAAAACAAAAAATGGTCTCCTAATATACTATTTGAGAGATTTAGAAATGCGGGTACGGAGGAAAGGAAAGTGGGTTGTATTCTCCGACACATCCCAAAGTGCATTCTGCATGATCGGAGACCTTTAAATACCCCGAACGTGCGCCGAATGCGACATGTGAGCAGCGGAGCATGACGTTAAACACACATGACACACATTGAAGGACATCAGGACCTCACACACTGTGCCAAGGGTCAACACAGTGTGATCACTACTCTATATACATGCGTACTGTATATATCAGCACCTATATAAAACCCAGGAGACGTCTCAGAGTCACATGACCTCGCAGGCTGCTGGGGTCTTTGTTTCAGTCGTACACCTCCCGGTTTGCCTTCATTAAAGAGGCAGGTGTTGAGATGCGCGTGTGTGTGTGTGTGTGTGTGAGAGGAGGGGGTTTCACTACCAACTGATCGAGTTACAAGCAGGCATCAGAATCAGAATCCAACGGAGGAGAAATTTGCATGTTTTAGACAGCAGAAAAGCCAAAAAAAAAACCTTTTCCGATTTGTGTTTAAATATTTGTTTAAATATAATTTAGAGACGGTAATATTTTTGTTTATCAATTTGACTCTGCTTTAAGTTTGTACAGTTTAATAAGTCTCATGTTTTCATTTCATTATTATTTGTTTGTATTATTGTTTTACACATTCCAAATAAACCAAATCAAAAAGCTGCACGTGCTGTACGGAGAGTGCTGAATAAACAAAGCTGTATTCTTATTAAAGGAAGTCCCGATCCCCCGGGGTGGATTTGGGGATGGAAGAAAGAAAAGAGTGTGACTTCTCTAATGGACGTTGCAACATTTGCATCTAAATGCGAGAACCTGCTGCCTTTTGAATTTGAATTAAATGCAGACGAGGCGCAGAGTTTCCCTCGGTGACGATATGCATGAAGGGACATCCTATAAGACCTTTTGCATGATGACGCAGGCGGTCGTTATTTCAGCGGAAAGGCAGACACCTCGGATGCAAAGGCAAGAACAACATGAGAAATTAGCTCTAGAGAGGGTACAAGTACACACATCCTTTACTCAAGTAGAAGTACAGATACTCGTGTTCAAAAGACTCTGGTGAAAGTAGAAGTACTGACGAAACGCTTCAAAATGTCCTTCAGTAAAAAGTACCCATAGCTAACCAGCTGCTTTAAAAGAGTACCTGACCTCCCTTTATATGAATAGAACAATAATGTCATTGTTAGCTAATGAATGTTTCCACGGCAACATGACAACGTTTCCATTGGTCCCTCTTCTTTAGAGAAGACAGGAGTGATGGATAACGGATTGTGTTTCCAACCAATAGGCACGCAGTGACTCTAAGAATAATGATCACGCAACCAAACACACATTCAGACTAAAGGAACCAAGCTGTTTGGAACATGAGAGAAGTAGAAAGTTCAGGTATTTGAGTTCAACATGTAAGAAGTAGAAAAGTACAGGTATTTGAGTTCAACATGTGAGAAGTAGAAAGTACAGGTATTTGAGTTCAACATGTAAGAAGTAGAAAGTACAGGTATTTGAGTTCAACATGTAGGAAGTAGAAAGTACAGGTATTTGTGTTCAACATGTAAGAAGTAGAAAGTACAGGTATTTGGGTTCAACATGTAAGAAGTAGAAAGTTCAGGTATTTGGGTTCAACATGTAAGAAGTAGAAAGTACAGGTATTTGAGTTCAACATGTAAGAAGTAGAAAGTACAGGTATTTGAGTTCAACATGTAAGAAGTAGAAAGTACAGGTATTTGTGTTTCAACATGTGAGAAGTAGAAAGTACAGGTATTTGAGTTCAACATGTGAGAAAGTAGAAAGTACAGGTATTTGTGTTTCAACATGTAAGAAGTAGATAAGTACAGGTATTTGTGTTCAACATGTGAGAAGTAGAAAGTACAGGTATCTTGATGTTCAACATGTAAGAAGTAGAAAGTACAGGTATTTGAGTTCACATGTAGAAGTAGAAAGTACAGGTATTTGAGGTCTCAACATGAGAGAAGTAGAAAGTACAGGTATTTGAGTTCAACATGTAAGAAGTAGAAAGTACAGGTATTTGAGTTCAACATGTAGAAGTAGAAAGTACAGGTATTTGAGTTCAACATGTAGAAGTAGAAAGTACAGGTATTTGAGTTCAACATGTAAGAAGTAGAAAGTACAGGTATTTGAGTTCAACATGTAAGAAGTAGAAAGTACAGGTATTTGAGTTCAACATGTAGAAGTAGAAAGTACAGGTATTTGTGTTCAACATGTAAGAAGTAGAAAGTACAGGTATTTGAGTTCAACATGTAAGAAGTAGAAAGTACAGGTATTTGAGTTCAACATGTAAGAAGTAGAAAGTACAGGTATTTGAGTTCAATATGTAGAAGTAGAAAGTACAGGTATTTGAGTTCAACATGTAGAAGTAGAAAGTACAGGTATTTGAGTTCAACATGTAAGAAGTAGAAAGTACAGGTATTTGAGTTCAACATGTAAGAAGTAGAAAGTACAGGTATTTGAGTTCAACATGTAGAAGTAGAAAGTACAGGTATTTGAGTTCAACATGTAAGAAGTAGAAAGTACAGGTATTTGAGTTCAACATGTAAGAAGTAGAAAGTACAGGTATTTGAGTTCAACATGTAGAAGTAGAAAGTACAGGTATTTGAGTTCAACATGTAAGAAGTAGAAAGTACAGGTATTTGAGTTCAACATGTAGAAGTAGAAAGTACAGGTATTTGAGTTCAACATGTAAGAAGTAGAAAGTACAGGTATTTGAGTTCAACATGTAAGAAGTAGAAAGTACAGGTATTTGAGTTCAACATGTAAGAAGTAGAAAGTACAGGTATTTGAGTGTTCAACATGTAAGAAGTAGAAAGTACAGGTATTTGAGTTAAACATGTAAGAAGTAGAAAGTACAGGTATTTGGTTCAACATGTAGAGAAGTAGAAAGTACAGGTATTGAGTTCAACATGTAAGAAGTAGAAAGTACAGGTATTTGTGTTCAACATGTAAGAAGTCAAAGTAAAAGTAGTAGAAAAGATGTGGTGGAGTAAAGTACTGATACCAGAAACGTGTACTTAAGTACAGACCTCTAAAGGTTGTCCAGGGGACTAGTTAGAGTAAACACGAGGACCTAAATGCAGACTTGAAGGGACCAACTTTACGCAAACATGTCCACGATGCAAATCACTTCTGCAATATAGACGATTGAATCCACGGAGGAAGTGAGCATTAGCATGTCCCAACAGCTGTGCCTTCTGTCTCTCGAGAGCACGCTTACTCACGAGGAAGCAGGAGAGTCCAAGTATGATGAGCAGAATGACAACATCCACTTTTAAAATGTATAAAATCAAGTATTTAGTGACGCTCCGGTACGTCGTGTCAGATCTGTATAGAGAAGGGCATTGACACTGGAAAAACCTCATCTGTAATGTGTTATGACACTTTGGGACAAAGGTTGCACAATCTTTTTTAACGAAGAGACCACAAAGCTCCATTCAAAAGAAGTTGTGATGCCAATTGTGCTGCATTTAAGGCACAAGTGTGGCACACATTCCGATCTGTGGCTGCACGATGAGTCGAATATTAAATCAGAATAACGATGTTGGCTTCCGATATTAAAATAAACATGATCTTCTGGTGATATTGCCGTTTAATAGAGTCTGAAAAAAACAACGCAAACATGCAACGAAGAAATGTTGAGGAATAATCTTATTCCCGGTTCTTGTTTGTGTTGCGTTGTCATAGCGATGAACAGAGCATTTCGGGGAATTGTTGATTTCATTTGGGGTTCAGAGTTTTGGTTTCAATTGGAGACGATTCCGTCTTATTTTGATGCAAAGATTTGTCCATTAAAAGCAGGAGGAATTTCGCCATTCGTGGAATAAA
This sequence comes from Pseudochaenichthys georgianus, assembly GCF_902827115.2. Classification (NCBI taxonomy): domain Eukaryota; kingdom Metazoa; phylum Chordata; class Actinopteri; order Perciformes; family Channichthyidae; genus Pseudochaenichthys; species Pseudochaenichthys georgianus. Next base: position 220,804 of record NW_027262720.1, on the reverse strand, counting down.
GCAGTGTTTTTTCTAATGATAGAAATAAGTGTTATCGTCGTCTGGCTTCTGACGTTCCCGTTACTCAACGTTTTAATTTTTATCCAGAATTGTTGTATTGTTTAAATTTGATCATATTTTTCATGTTAGTTTCAGAATTTTCAGTGCATTCATACTTGTACTCGAAGAATATGAATACTTGTTTCCTCCCACTACCCTCCCTCTACCCCCCCCCCCCCCCCTCCCAGTCTGTTGTTGGGAATGTCCCCCGTTTGAAGAGTTAACTCTTTAATTCTGTCTGGAATGTTTCCTCTGGGTGGGGCAGCGTTAAAACAGACCACCACCCCCCCCCCCCTCTCCCAATAACCCCCTCCCCCCCTTCATCTAGCTACTAAATTCAATACCTCTATTTCTGGTCGGGGGGGAATCGTCCACACGTGGCTGTTAAGAGCCGGTCAGCACAAAATGAAGCTCAGTGAGATTACACTCTAAAGAAATGCATATGAAATCGCATTTGCATGTGAAAAGATGGCCGTAAAACTGTGATGTTTTATAGTGTAGTAGATGTGTGCCATCCACACGCATGTACCAAAACACAGACAGCAGTGTTACAGATTACTCAGAGAAAACTAGTGAGAAATGCAGCACGACTCTGCGATACAGGAGATGTAATCCACATTAATACGAGTCAGCTGCCACGAGTTGGTGTTTTCCGTCACCACGACGATCAGATGACTCTTCATACCTTACACTGCACCGTTTCCTTTATTCCTGCACTCAGGTATTTATATATGAAAGGACAGTTTTAGAGCCGGTCAGCACAAAATGAAGCTCAGTGAGATTTGCTATATCAAACAAAAGTGCCATCACGGTTTGGCAACACGTGCACTATGGAGATTTACCCAGATCAATATTCAATATAAACTTTTCTGATTGACTTTTTATATCATAACTCTTCATCTATTACAGAGCACTCTTATTGTATACATAGATACTGTCTATGTTTCAGATGTGATTTTATAACATGTTTATTGAGTGTTAAAGGGCCCATGTCATGCTTTTCCGGTTATCACCCGTCCCCTCGTGTTATGCAGGTTGTTCTGCATGTGAACGGTCTGCAGTCACACACCCTCAAAGTGCACCCTGTAGCGAGTACAACTCTAACACCGAGAAGACCTGTCTGTGCTGCCCCAGAACGCCTCGTTGGACATTTCTTTTTTTCCATTTGTTTCTTCCGGGAACCAAAATGGACCAATCCACGGAGCTCCTCACACACCAGGACCTTTAGCGTACATTTTCAACTATCAGGGAGTCCCATTGACTTGCATAGAGCTGCCTGGTTGGTAACAGACGAGTTGGGATGGCTCCGCCGACCCATTCTCTCCGCCGACCCGTTCTCACAGCGCGATAAACCTTTTTCTTTCTCAATATCGAGCCACACTTATTGTTTTACTTCGGCTGTGAGTGTGTGTGTGCTCAGGATGAGTTTCGCGCTGTCTCGCTGACCCGGAAACCACACCAGTAAGCCAGATCACTGAGCAGCGAGCCTCTCAACGTCCCGACCAATCAGAGCACACTGGGCTCACAGGGAGGGGGGGGGGGGGGGGCAGGAGCTCCAACAAGCCGTGTAGGCCAGAGAGTGAATACACATGCTACACAGAGATGCTGTGAGAAACCAATGTGAGTTTGGAACATTGAACAATTTAAAATTATTCTAGTCGACCTCAACAATGGAATCATGATCAGTAGAAATGGCCGTGACACGGGAGCTTTAAGTAAAAAAAAAAGTGCATTAGCTTCAAATGACTGTTTGCAATATTATCGATAAAACTTGGTTTTTAAAAAGACAGATTACTTTCCTGTCACGATATCACATAGCTCCATATCTAACCCTGCAACGTGACTTTATTCTGGTATTCCCGACACATCTTAGCTTGTTTTTATTTGAATTATCTTGGCGTATTCAATGACTGTTTAAAAATGTATCGTTTCTTTTGCACAATGTCCTAATTATGCAAAATACTGAACATTGCCATTACGCAGCTCACATGACGGGCTCAATGGATATGAGATAATAATGTTATTTCTTAACATTTGACCCTCATTTGTGACATTTTCCAATTAAATCAGACAATTCAAACGAGGTTAAATGTTTTCCGATGTTGCCCTGAACAAAAGCAGGAAGCGAGGAGAGCAAAAACCTAATTACACATCCCTGATTGTTCAGTGTGACGCTGTGTCTCCATCCTGACGCAACCCGTAGCCATAGCAGTCGAGCTACATTTAGCATCGTAGCATCGATCACAACGACATGGCGTTTCCATCAAAACAATCTAGCGTTAAAAAGCTTTTCATCCAGCTGCTGTCAATGAGGCAGAAACGCTTCACACGGCATTAAAAAACAACATGAACTGAGGAATCCCAGCGACACGCACCGTGAGCACGAGTGTGTGAACCCCGCAGCGTGTGCAACATGCTACCAACACACACCCTGGGAACAGAGGGAATCGAAAGACATGTGCAAGTTGAATAATATCTGCTTTTATCGGTCATTTTTCTCTTATCTTTTACATTTTTCAGTTCTGATTTAGTCAAAGTGCAATGAAACGAGAAGAGAGGAAGATGGCCGGTGAGTCAGTGGGACACCTTCAGTCGGGCTAATCTGCACTCAGATCAGCGCGGCAGCTCATTTGGAAGTGAGGGTGAGCATCCGGAGCGTTTATCACGGATGCCAGGAGTAATATCATTTGTAGTCATGAACAAAGATACATATAAGGGATTAGAAAGATTCCCAGTGTGCGGTCGGACGGTAATTCCAGCCTTATTGCATCAGACAGGAAGTCCAGTAAACAGAACGGGACTAAGTACACATTAAGTACACGTTACATACATTTAAAACCCACTGACAGCTCTGAGAGACAACCAGCGGTTCATCCAGAAGAACAGATAGAAACCGGGTCAGTTCGCAGCGAGGAGCAAAACAGTGAACAAACTGAAACGTTGACTTTAATTACAGTTATGAAAACACCGTTTCAGTTTACTCAGTTCACAAACTTACATTTTTGGATTCCGTGCAACGTTTCCGTTTGGTTAGTTTTAAAATAATTAAACTGATATTTACCACGACTTTTTTGCGGATTGAGAAAGAAGTACTTCATTAAAATGTACTTTTTGTTTATGAGCACGTGCGTCTAACATTTGATTAATTCAGAGCATCGACTTAAAACCTTTTTGTCTTCTTAACGTTTCAGGTTTAGCCCGTCCAATAGGAGTCCATCTGCTGACCAGGGTTAGGGAGGGACACTTTAAAGTGTAATCCGTTACTAATGCTATTTTACATGACATGTGTACTTGTTAGACGCTTTTACCCAAAGCGACACACTCAATGCTGTGGGCCGTTTGGGGTGAAGGACACGCAGGGGGGTTCGGACCTGTGCCCCCTGACCCCAACACCAACGCACTAGCCCGCTGCGCCACACGCCTCCTCCCTATTTACCTGTAAAGAAGAAACTGAGATATTTAGGATCAGAAATGTGTCCTCTTGTATTTTAGGCCAACTTACAGAATAGCATAGTTTACAAAACACACATTAAACATGTATTAAAAGCGTGTCCAGATACTGCATGTAAGAAAAATAATATTTTCACACACACACACACACACACACACACACACACACACACACACACACACACACACACACACACACACACACACACACACACACACACACACACACACACACACACACACACACACACACACACACACACACACACACACACACACACACACACACACACACACACACACACACACACACACACACACACACACACACACACACACACACACACACACACACACACACCTTATTGATCTCTGCAGCCGTGCAGATCAACCACTTCCTGCTCGATGTGTTGCCGTGGCGACAGTTAAATTATGCAACAGTTCTCAGCAGAAGAACAGTTGCAGCGTTTCCCACAGACGCCGTGGCCGCGCTCACATGGGACTTTCAGAAGAGCTTTCTTTATATCCTGCAGGACGCTCGGGTTTTCTAAAGTAATAACGATGTTTGTAATCTACGTTTTGCAGCATGTTAGCGCCGCACGATGACAAATGAATCGGAGACGCCGTTAGCACATTATTTAGAAAGGTAGAAATGTGTGAACGTGTAGTATTGTGGAGCAGCAGAACGGTCCTGGTATTCAATCGTTTCAATTTCTCAATGGAAACGTTGTAACATCGGTCCTTCCTCTCATACAGTAAATGTAATATTCGTCCCATTTGTTGTTTTCCCCCCAAATATAGCAACAAACCTTCCGACAATAACGCTGCCATATCTCCCCTGCATTGTGCGACTCGCTCATGAATAGCTCGTGTGGTTTTATATTAGCAACCGAAGATAAGTGGATTCTAAAGATTGGAAATAAAACAAGTCCTGATTCACCACGAGACCATCCCCTAATCAAAATGTATTAAGCTAATTATCTTGGCTTTTAATTCGCTATATTTCCACTGGATTCTACGGAACGACTCAAGCTGGATAGTTTCTTTATGGTTTCCCGTGAGCAGAATGTGTGGATCGTGCGCACTGATTGGTTAGAGGGAACCGCCACTCGCGCTACACTGTAAATGTGTATTTCAACTTGTATATGTTCTACTTTTTTAATGCCGTTTTATCTCTATGAGATGTTTACACATTAGAATTGTGTATCCCTACCCTGTTGATGTCCCTTATGTGCAATGCCTTGTTTTTATACTGCAACATTTCCCAAATTGGGATCAATGAAGCTCTTCTTATGTTATCTCACATTTGAGATAACGTTGCTGCTAACACCAGGCACATGTGTGCGAGCCGAAAACAAATGCGTTGCACAATTGAGGAAGTTGAGACGCTCCTCTGTCTGGCTGCAAGTGAGAGGATCCAGAGTTGCGTTTGAATTTATGCTCGAGCTGTTTTTATGGGACGTCCCTATGATCTAAGAATCCTGTCTTCAGTGGAAGAGTGGATTTAGAAAAGCATCTGTACCCCTAAAGTGAGGCAGGCCAGCCGTGCATTGCAGAGAAACCAAAGGAAGTGATAATAATTCCTTACATTTATTATAGCGCTTTATCAATGACTCAAAGCGCTTCACATATACACACATTACACATATATCATACATGCAATGGTAAGAAACTGTGGACAATACCCACAGTGCAGTTGAGAATGCTTTGTGTAATTCCCCTCATCCTTACAGTGAGTCAAATTGACCCGTCCATTTTTATCTTCACGGTCAACTCGTATATTTTGAGATGTTTCTACTCTTTGAATTTCTCCTCATGTGCAATGCCTTTGTTTTTAATGCGGCTTCAACGCAAACATTTCCCAATTTTGAATCAATAAGTACGTCTTATCTTAGAGCAGCAGATCGTTAGAGACAACCCGAATATATCCACCAATCTGTGGCAGACATATTATTATTATTCAGCTGTGGTGTCAGTTTGTTTGTCTCGGTATCACTCTCTGCGATCACAAACAGGCAACGTCTCTCTTGTCACAGAGACAAGTCGCACAGGAACAGTTACCCAGGCGTGAACAACTTCAACCTGTTTAACCTCTGCCTGCAGCCGCGCGGTGCAAACCGGAGATTCAGGGTGGATTCTACGGACGATAAAACTATAATTGGGGAAAACTTAAAGCGTGCCACGATCGAATGAAGGTCCGTTTGATTCATCGTAGCAACAGCTGCACAATTCGGTAAAAATGCTATTATTTTGACTGATTTTGCAATAAATTCACGATATTAAAGGATATTAAAAAATACCATTAACTCAGATATTTCCACATATTTTGCCTTTTCCAGATATATATCTTACTGGGATTTAGAACCTTTCAACACAAGGCAATTCAAAGGGCTTTACAAACACGACAGACATTAAGACACGTATCATAAAATGGCATTTAAAAACTCTAGCGGAGATAAAACAAATAATACATTTTATATTAACGTCGCAGCTCTAATCGTTACACCCACACAACATGTCTTTAGTCAGGACATCCAGTCACCTGCAGCCCACATATATACCGCCACCACACAGTTCGATTAAAACCATTAAGCACACTGGGATTATCTGGGGGAGTGGAGGGCTCCATGTGATGGTGGTGTTAGCGGTGGGATTACAGAGGTCAGGCCTCCTCTGTCCTGGAGGCCAAAAAGACGCCTTTGTCGTCCCGTTGTTTGACATTTATTTACTCCGGGTTGAGGTCACCGCACATTCATCACTGACAGGAAGACACCAGCTCCTCGTGTCTGTCTGTGTCCCCACATCTGACCCCTCACTCAATATTCAAATCACTAAAGAGGAGGGCAAGAGCAGGGAGGCCCGCTCTGGATGTTCCTCTGATTTGATTAAGTGGAGAAAAATCTGTTTCGATGAAAAATTAATTATGTAAAATCCACATTTTGCATCGAAAGGGAGCTCAGTTGTCTCCTTGGACCAATTATTAATACACGATGCAGTAAACGTTAAATCAATGTTCTTATATTAATGGTTAAATTAAGGGATATGTTTTTTAACTAACGATAATTTTTCATTATTTATTCATTGTTTAGTCAATAAAAAGTCAGACAACTGTTAAACAAAGTGCATCAGATTCTCTCAACGCCCAAATAATGTGCAACATCGAAACCCAAATATATTCACTCTGTTATGATGGAACATTCGTATGAACATGTTAAATATATTTACACAAGTACAACGTAGTGGTGCACGATAATTATCGGTCCGATAATAGGAATTATGACGCATCCCGATAAACCCGATAACAGTATTAATAGCCCCGATAATATACAATATATTTTTTGGGTAAATAAAAGAAAAAGTCCTGTGGTGTGGGTGGATTGGGATGAGGGGCGCTTGTTTTTCACTCGGCTCCTCCCGTTTTGCCGGTACTGTGGTATTAGTGGTTTAGGAAGAGGGGAGTTCTTCACAAATCCAGCGCTCCCTAACTCGTGCCTGGCTGTGACGTAAACGGCGTGCGGCCGTGAAGCCAGGACAGCAAACAAACATGTCGTCGGTAGTATGGGACTATTTCAAAGTTTCAGAGTGAGATAGTTCGCTTGCTATTTGTATTAACACATGCAGAAGTTCCACGAGGAGGGAAGAAGGCAACGAGCTATAATACTTCCAACCTGATCAGTCTCCTGAAACATCGCCATGGCTACGATGGTGTGTTAAAAGCGTACGAAGACGCCTGCGCTGCTAAACTAGCGGCGAATCCAAAGCCAGCTGCAAAGGCACCGACGAGGCTTTTACCTATCCACGAGGCTTTTGAAAAAGACAAGAAGTTTATTTGGGGAAATAAATATGGCCACTTTGAAGTCAAAACTGTTCTTGGCTTTGTTTTGTTCATAGTAGTAATGCTCATGTCCTTTGCTCACTACTAGTCTCTTTTTACCACCAGGTGTGCAAAAACTACAGATACATTTAATATATATATATTATATTATTATCGGTTATCGGTATCGGTCTCGAGAAGCAGGAAGTTATCGGTTTCAAAAAACCAATATCGTGCATCCAAGTATACAAGTGTATAAGTACTTCTCCCACCTCTGCTTTTATGCAGTACTTTGACTTGTAATGAAGTATTCGACAGGAATGCATCGGTACTTCTTTTGAGTACTTTTCCCCACCTCTGCTTTTAAATCATGATAAAAGTTCTCCTACATTATTACAGGAGAGAGAAGAAGAGGAGGGGGGGGGTCGGTATTTGCGGCATCTGCCAGGCCTCTCGAAGACAATGACATCAAAAAACACACACACACACACACACACACACCCACACACTGTCCCCTCCCCCGCAGCTGAAACCTGAAACTGCCTGAAGAGATGAGCCGTCATTAAATACTGCAGAGCTGACATAATGACAGGAAAGATAAAAGAGAGGAAACACAACAAAAAAAGTGCCAGAGCCATTTCTCGTCCCATAATGCCCCCCCCCCCCCCCAGGCTGAGCCCCCCCCCCCAGGATGAGGCACGCCCCTGCTCATAAAATAAAACACCGCGCCACAGATAGAGAGGCGGTCAAACACAACTCTGACTCTGCTCGCCTCGGCCTTCAAGACACACTCAACCAACTGAACTCCACTGGTGGTTTGATGTGAGACCAGGATCAGATGCCTTGCTTCGACGCTGAAGTATAGGACTAGAAAGTATGTGAGGGCAGCGATCGGATATAATGCCATTATTAAAGAATCCGTTGGAACTTGGTGGACATGTTGATCATACGTCTTTAAAGGTGCGGTTGCATGAGTCCAAACCCCGATGATATGAACTCTTACGCAGAATCAAACAGACCTGTTAAAGCTGTCGGGATGCACCAGCTGGACTTTTCATGATCAATTCCTCGTCTGGTCTAAACAATACAAAAAGTCCATCCGGGTCGATCTGATCAAAAGGGAAAGGTCTTTGAAAGTCTTGGTTTGTCAGATCCACGCGCATTCACCGTAACGAGATATCAATCAGAGAACAGCCAGAACAAGAGATATTTTGAGAGTGCGAAACAAATATTAAGACAAGGGAACAAACATTTAACTTAACACCACAACAACTATTTATACAAAAAGGTATATATATATATATATATATATATATATTTATTTATTAAACACAGTTCAGGTACCAGAAAACACACACACACACACACACACACACGCACGCACGCACACACAGCTGAATGCCACCTTAAGCCAGCGGAGGAAAGCAACTAAGTACATTTAATCAAGTACTTAAGTAACATTTTGAGGTACTCATACGTTACTTGAGTATTTCCATGTTCTGCTACTTTGTACTTTTCCTCCACTACAAGTATTTAATACCTTTAGTTACTTCTCTGGATGAATGATGTGAAGTAATGATCAATCATTATAAAACATATATATATTATTCTGAAATGGACCAATCAAACAACGACTACTTTTACTGTCTTTCACTATATTCTGATGAGAATACTTTTCTACTTTCACTTGAGGAACATTTTGAATGCAGGACTTTTACTGTAACAGAGTATTCCTACACTCTGGTACTTCTACTTTTACTCAAGTACAAGATCTGAGTACTTCTACTTTTACTTAAGTACTAGATATAAGTACTTCTACTTTTACTCAAGTACAAGACCCGAGTACTTCTACTTTTACTTAAGTACTAAATATAAGTACTTCTTCCCCTCCACTTGGCTCCCAGTTGGCATTCCACCGTTTTGTAACACTGTGATGAGGCAATATTTACCTTCAAGGGAAAGTGCACTTGGCACGCAGCCGAAAAAAACTCTCGGACTTGGGTGTGTGTGTGTGTGTGTGTGTGTGTGTGTGTGTGTGTGTGTGTGTGTGTGTGTGTGTGTGTGTGTGTGTGTGTGTGTGTGTGTGTGTGTGTGTGTGTGTGTGTGTGTGTGTGTGTGTGTGTGTGTGTGTGTGTGTGTGTGTGTGTGTGTGTGTGTGTGTGTGTGTGTGTGTGTGAGTGACAGATTGCTACTGTGCACTACATCTAAACTTCCCACCCGTCCCAAAATCCTCGTGCTGACCCAACCACCCACAGTTCTGACTCTACTACCTGGATCCCAGCCAAACACACACACACACACACCCACACACACACACACCGAGGGAGTGTGAACACATTTCTCCCAGCTTGGCTCTCTGCCAGGACTCACTTAGGAGGATTTTTTTTTTGCCACAAAAGCCGATCGGCGGCCGTCCGTCTCCTGGGAGCCGAAGTGTTTCACACAGATTCCGAGGGAGAGATTTGTTCTTCAATCAAGATTAAACAGACGCTCACAGCGGGGGGTAAACGGGGAGATCATGTAAACCCTCGACGGGGGGGGGGGGGGGGTGAAAGGAATTACTAATCTGGGGCACAATGGACCGTGTTTTGATTGGCAGATCATGAGATTGAAGGACAGGCTGCTTCTCAGTACGGATGATGACGCGTGCACTTAGTGTAATGTAATGTTGCCAAACCTGGCCCGTACCTGTCTGAATTGATCGTCGAAGCCCCAGTCGGCCTGTCCGTTGGGGGAAGTTGCAGATTGGGGTCCCGCCGGAGAAAGACCCTCGTCTGGTTCCTGCTTCACTCTGATTGGTGGAGAGGCAGATCTCTGAGGGGCGGACGCCGAATAACTACCAAACGGACGAGGAGGGATTCTGGAGGCGTTTTGCTGCAGAGCGAGGGTCTGCTTTCTGAGAAACTCCAAACCACTCGCACTCCCTTCCTCTTCCTCGCTGCCTTCATCTCCCTCCATCATCTCATTATCATCATCCTCATCCTCCTCCCCTCCTCGATCTTCATCATCCTCTCTTTCCGAGTCGACGCTGCTCTGATTGGACACTCTCGGAGGCAACATTACCCCGGGAACACCGAGGCTCTTCCCCATGAAAGAGGCCGCTCCCGATGCTCTGGCTGCGGTGAGAATTGCCTGCTGAGCGGCCACTTGTTGAGCGTACATGATGTGAGCTTCACGAAGTTTCCTCTCCTTCCTCTCCATCTCTAGACGGGCGTGTTGCTGGCGCTGGAGCTGCTCCATCACGGCCTCCAGCTTCATGCCCCCCGAGGAGCCGCTCTGAGGGAAGCCCACTCCTCCTGAGGCGTCCTGAGACATGCTGGGCTGTGGAGGACGAGAGAAGAGGATCCAAATATGAGACACGAGCCACTGAATGCATTCAAATACCTACAAATGTGACTATGACGTACTGTCGGGCTAGTAAAGTGACATTAGAATTAAATTAAAGCAAGACATGATGCATGGAAAGTCACAAACATGGAGGTTATTACAAAGAAATACCCACTTGTTACTTAAATGGTAACGTTATGTGTCCTTTCAGTCGATTAGCTGCACCACGACTGGAAAATGCAGTAAAACCAGTATTTGTGTATTTCATGTAGCCCTACTCCTCCCCCGTAACATATTAGTTCAAACTAACATTAGCTGGTTTAAAATAGTCCAAAGGAAAAATTGATATAACTTCTGATATCTTAATTAAAGAGGAACACAGTCAACCTGAGCTCAAATCAACCTGAATGGCATTACACCATTATATTGACAATTAGCATTAGTCGCGTTAATTAGCTTTAGTTAGCATTATGTGGACAACAGTTAAGAAAACGGCTTGGACACTTTCGGAGTGGTTTTAGGGAGCAATTGAGGATGCTGACTCCATTTCTTCCAATTTCAGGATCAGAAATGGCCGTTTTAAGTAAATAGCCATATCTGAACTCCTGGAGGACTGATTCTGATGCATTGTGGGTCAATGTTGATGCTTTTGAAGACGCTGGATCATTTGTATCGGACTTCTATTTTCTTCATAGGTTTACTTCAACTCAGTTTAAAGTTGTAGGATATCTGACCACAGTCATTCCAACAGTTTTATTATGCTCCTTGCACATTCAGAAAATCAAAGCTGCACGAGAAACCCAGGAGTCTGATTGGTACATAATAAATACCATGGATAATCCAACCGTATCTTCATGTAGTAAAAGCGTCTGGCTCTGTAGTCAATGTTTGAACTGAGGGCCTGAGGTGAGAGAGTGGGAACATCCTCAGCATCTCAAAAGCAAACCATACTTGTATAAACAAAGAAAATATGAGGTGACGTCGGGCTCTGAATGTGTACGATAAGTCCCGGAGCATGTGTGAAAGCAGAGACCTACCGCAGTAGTGTTACCAGGCGCATTGCAAAACAGATACAACCATTGCAAAAAAATTAAAGCAACCTCAAATGTCTTTAAAGGAGTCCTGCAAAAAAGCTTTAACACCAACAAAACACAATACATGGGTTTCACCGTGTGAGAAAAAGCATGACAAAGCTAACAAAGTATTCCTATGATGTATCGCGCAGGGGTTTTAACGCCAACATATGAACATTAAAAGCCTTTTTCAGAGCATCGGTGGAAATATTTGGTCCCAATTACTATTGAGTTTTAGCACTGACAGTAAAATGGTCCTTACATTATTACTTTGTACAGGAGGAAGTTCAAATACAGCAGAATCGAAAACTAAACGACTAGAAAAAGTAGGTCAAGCTTCTTTACATTGAAAGAATGATCAAATTGACATTAGAATTAAATTACAGCAAGATATGATGCATGGAAAGTCACACACACACACACACACACACTCATGTTTAGCTGTACTGCAACATATACTTAAACTAGTATTGTTATATTATATGTAGTCCCTACTCTCCATCCACATACATGTCCAAACTAGCATTCGCTGCTTTACAAAGACAGTCAACCAGAGTTAAAATAAATTCGTAAACAATATCAGATGTGGAAAGTAACTAAGTACACACATACTTATACTTACAACTACTACTTTATACTTTTCATCAACTACATTTATTTGACATCTTTAGCTTCTTTGTGTGAACTTTTAATCTAATGGTTTTCTCAGAAATAAACAAAAAAAGGTACAAAAAATTGAATTATCCAAGAAATTACAAATTTAAATAGTTTTTTAATCAAATCGTTGTTTATCTGCAAGATTAAAATGCTAATTGATGAAATAATCCTCTCATATTATCTAATAATGGTATAGTAATAATAATAATAATATTTTTCTGCATAATTACTACTTTTTAATCTTTAAGTACATTTAGCTGATTTGTACTTTGACTTAAACACGCTTTCCGGTGCAGTACTTCTACCTGTAATGGAGCATTTTATATATTTAATGTATTATTTAAGTGAAGAACACTTCTCCCAGCTCCTTTCCGCTTTAGCTGGCTGCCACATCCTCACTAATGGATGTTTGTGAAACCGTCAAACAGGCAGAACTCCAACATAGAGAGACATAAAGAAGGGTTTGAATCAAACCTACCATAAGGGCAAACTATCAAAGTTTGCTTCTGTTTTTTGGGGGAAATGACTCCACTCGTTTTTCACAGCTGGTTCCAGATAAATGTAAAGGACTCACCATCTGTGCCTTACTGCTGCTCGAGTTGTCCACCATCCCTCCTTCCTTCCTCGAATTTATCCTTCCCTCGTTTGTGGCACTGGTTCAAACACTTGTAAACACACACACACATACACACACTCACACACACTCAGAGATACATGCACCGACCGATCCTCCTGCAGAAAGCCCGCTGTGTGAGTGCTGTTTCCGGGGCAAACCTCTCCGAATAGTCCCCCTGGTCTTCTGGCTCTTTTGCCCCCCTGTAATTTTAGGGATTTCCTGGTTTAATAGCAAAGGCCACCGACTGGAAAACGGCCCGGTCTCATTTCTCATTTCTCGGGGAGGTAACTCCCTTCAGTCGTTTTTCTTTTTTTCCTCCCTTCAATTGAGTGACACCCCCCGCGTGGCGCATTAAGCCCCGCCCCCTGACAGCAGAGTACTCGAGTACAAGTACTAATACTCATTGTAGCAATACTCAGTTACTTCTACTCCACTACAGTTCAGAGGTAAATGGTGTACTTTTCCTCCACTGCATGTATTTAATACCTTTAGTTACTTTACGGATCTGGATGAATGATGTGAAATATAATCAAGTACCCTGCAGTCTTCAAAGCCATTCAGACTAGCTGCACCTTCACCAGCTTTGAGAACTCTTTCATGATCAATCTTTATAAAACATATCATATATATTATTCTGAGATGGACCAATCTGCACAATGACTACTTTTACTGTCTTTCACTATATTCTGATGAGAATACTTTTCTACTTTCACTTGAGGAACATTTTGAATGCTTTTACTGTAACAGAGTATTCCTACACTCTGGTACTAATTTGGACTTCATAATGTAGTGAAGTACAACTGTGATAAAGTAAAAGTACTTATACGCAGTGGTGGAAGAAGTATTCAGATTCTTTCCAAAACAAAGTACCAATACATTAAAGATGAAATACATTACAAGTCAAAGTCCAATATCTTACTTGAGCAAAAGTAGTCATTCTGAATCTGAGATGTACTATTATATGACATTATTAGATAATAGTATTGTTGCATCAATTAGCATTTTACTAGATAAACAAAGTTTTGATACAAAAAGATGTACTTGTTGTTATGTTGGGTGATTCTACCTGCTTGTACCTCAAACAGAGGGTCAGAATCTAAGTAGTACACAGGATTATAATGATTAGATTATAGTTATTGATGCATTGATGAGTTAATACATTAAATGATGAAGATGGCGAGTAGAGTTATAACAGAAAAATTGAGTAAAAGTACTCCTTGTACTATAATAATATAATAATGTAATGTAATATAATGCTACATATTGATCTATGAATCATATGAATGTACAGTTAGGATTGATAAGAATGCCAAATTGCTTTTTGGAAATGGATCTTCTTACCAGAGAGAACATTTCAGCTTTCTCTGAATGATACATAATAAGTAATGAAATGTTTAAATGAAATACGACAAAAATAAATCTATTTGAACAGTAAAGGCCAGCTCGCTGTCATCGAGGAATCAGCCTGATGGAGATCTGCTGCCCCCTAGCGGATACAGGTTGATAATGCTTTCTCTTAAACCTTATTAGAAGAGTTTAGATCCCATCGTCTCTACTTTAAAGAGTCCTCTCCTGCTGATGTTCAGGTGTATATCAGTATGAAGCGTCTCTACTTTAAAGAGTCCTCTCCTGCTGATGTTCAGGTGTATATCAGTATGTAGCGTCTCTACTTTAAAGAGTCCTCTCCTGCTGATGTTCAGGTGTATATCAGTATGTAGCGTCTCTACTTTAAAGAGTCCTATCCTGCTGATGTTCAGGTGTATATCAGTATGTAGCGTCTCTACTTTAAAGAGTCCTCTCCTGCTGATGTTCAGGTGTATATCAGTATGTAGCGTCTCTACTTTAAAGAGTCCTCTCCTGCTGATGTTCAGGTGTATATCAGTATGTAGCGTCTCTACTTTAAAGAGTCCTCTCCTGCTGATGTTCAGGTGTATATCAGTATGTAGCGTCTCTACTTTAAAGAGTCCTCTCCTGCTGATGTTCAGGTGTATATCAGTATGTAGCGTCTCTACTTTAAAGAGTCCTCTCCTGCTGATGTTCAGGTGTATATCAGTATGTAGCGTCTCTACTTTAAAGAGTCCTCTCCTGCTGATGTTCAGGTGTATATCAGTATGTAGTGTCTCTACTTTAAAGAGTCCTCTCCTGATGATGTTCAGGTGTATATCAGTATGTAGTGTCTCTACTTTAAAGAGTCCTCTCTTGCTGATGTTCAGGTGTAGATCAGTATGTAGTGTCTCTACTTTAAAGAGTCCTCTCCTGCTGATGTTCAGGTGTATATCAGTATGTAGTGTCTCTACTTTAAAGAGTCCTCTCCTGCTGATGTTCAGGTGTATATCAGTATGAAGTGTCTCTACTTTAAAGAGTCCTCTCCTGCTGATGTTCAGGTGTATATCAGTATGTAGTGTCTCTACTTTAAAGAGTCCTCTCCTGCTGATGTTTAGGTGTATATCAGTATGTAGTGTCTCTACTTTAAAGAGTCCTCTCCTGCTGATGTTCAGGTGTATATCAGTATGTAGTGTCTCTACTTTAAAGAGTACTCTCCTGCTGATGTTCAGGTGTATATCAGTATGTAGTGTCTCTACTTTAAAGAGTCCTCTCCTGCTGATGTTCAGGTGTATATCAGAATGTGGTATCTACTTTAAAGAGTCCTCTCCTGCTGATGTTCAGGTGTATATCAGTATGTAGTGTCTCTACTTTAAAGAGTCCTCTCCTGCTGATGTTCAGGTGTATTTCAGTATGTAGTGTCTCTACTTTAAAGAGTCCTCTCCTGCTGATGTTCAGGTGTATATCAGTATGTAGTGTCTCTACTTTAAAGAGTCCTCTCCTGCTGATGTTCAGGTGTATATCAGTATGTAGTGTCTCTACTTTAAAGAGTCCTCTCCTGCTGATGTTCAGGTGTATATCAGTATGTAGTCGTCTCTACTTTAAAGAGTCCTCTCCTGCTGATGTTCAGGTGTATATCAGTATGTAGCTGTCTCTACTTTAAAGAGTCCTCTCCTGCTGATGTTCAGGTGTATATCAGTATGTAGCGTCTCTACTTTAAAGAGTCCTCTCCTGCTGATGTTCAGGTGTATATCAGTATGTAGCGTCTCTACTTTAAAGAGTCCTCTCCTGCTGATGTTCAGGTGTATATCAGTATGTAGCGTCTCTACTTTAAAGAGTCCTCTCCTGCTGATGTTCAGGTGTATATCAGTATGTAGCGTCTCTACTTTAAAGAGTCCTCTCCTGCTGATGTTCAGGTGTATATCAGTATGTAGCGTCTCTACTTTAAAGAGTCCTCTCCTGCTGATGTTCAGGTGTATATCAGTATGTAGCGTCTCTACTTTAAAGAGTCCTCTCCTGCTGATGTTCAGGTGTATATCAGTATGTACCGTCTCTACTTTAAAGAGTCCTCTCCTGCTGATGATCAGGTGTATATCAGTATGTAGCGTCTCTACTTTAAAGAGTCCTCTCCTGCTGATGTTCAGGTGTATATCAGTATGTAGCATCTCTACTTTAAAGAGTCCTCTCCTGCTGATGTTCAGGTGTATATCAGTATGTAGTGTCTCTACTTTAAAGAGTCCTCTCCTGCTGATGTTCAGGTGTATTTCAGTATGTAGTGTCTCTACTTTAAAGATTCCTCTGCTGCTGATGTTCAGGTGTATATCAGTATGTAGTGTCTCTACTTTAAAGAGTCCTCTCCTGCTGATGTTCAGGTGTATATCAGTATGTAGTGTCTCTACTTTAAAGAGTCCTCTCCTGCTGATGTTCAGGTGTATATCAGTATGTAGTGTCTCCACTTTAAAGAGTCCTCTCCTGCTGATGTGCAGGTGTATATCAGTATGTAGCGTCTCTACTTTAAAGAGTCCTCTCCTGCTGATGTTCAGGTGTATATCAGTATGTAGCGTCTCTACTTTAAAGAGTCCTCTCCTGCTGATGTTCAGGTGTATATCAGTATGTAGCATCTCTACTTTAAAGAGTCCTCTCCTGCTGATGTTCAGGTGTATATCAGTATGTAGCGTCTCTACTTTAAAGAGTCCTCTCCTGCTGATGTTCAGGTGTATATCAGTATGTAGCGTCTCTACTTTAAAGAGTCCTCTCCTGCTGATGTTCAGGTGTATATCAGTATGTAGCGTCTCTACTTTAAAGAGTCCTCTCCTGCTGATGTTCAGGTGTATATCAGTATGTAGCGTCTCTACTTTAAAGAGTCCTCTCCTGCTGATGATCAGGTGTATATCAGTATGTAGCGTCTCTACTTTAAAGAGTCCTCTCCTGCTGATGTTCAGGTGTATATCAGTATGTAGCGTCTCTACTTTAAAGAGTCCTCTCCTGCTGATGTTCAGGTGTATATCAGTATGTAGCGTCTCTACTTTAAAGAGTCCTCTCTTGCTGATGTTCAGGTGTATATCAGTATGCAGCGTCTCTACTTTAAAGAGTCCTCTCCTGCTGATGTTCAGGTGTATATCAGTATGTAGTGTCTCTACTTTAAAGAGTACTCTCCTGCTGATGTTCAGGTGTATATCAGTATGTAGTGTCTCTACTTTAAAGAGTCCTCTCCTGCTGATGTTCAGGTGTATATCAGAATGTGGTATCTACTTTAAAGAGTCCTCTCCTGCTGATGTTCAGGTGTATATCAGTATGTAGTGTCTCTACTTTAAAGAGTCCTCTCCTGCTGATGTTCAGGTGTATTTCAGTATGTAGTGTCTCTACTTTAAAGATTCCTCTGCTGCTGATGTTCAGGTGTATATCAGTATGTAGTGTCTCTACTTTAAAGAGTCCTCTCCTGCTGATGTTCAGGTGTATATCAGTATGTAGTGTCTCTACTTTAAAGAGTCCTCTGCTGCTGATGTTCAGGTGTATATCAGTATGCAGTGTCTCTACTTTAAAGAGTCCTCTCCTGCTGATGTTCAGGTGTATATCAGTATGTAGTGTCTCTACTTTAAAGAGTCCTCTCCTGCTGATGTTCAGGTGTATATCAGTATGTAGTGTCTCCACTTTAAAGAGTCCTCTCCTGCTGATGTGCAGGTGTATATCAGTATGTAGCGTCTCTACTTTAAAGAGTCCTCTCCTGCTGATGTTCAGGTGTATATCAGTATGTAGCATCTCTACTTTAAAGAGTCCTCTCCTGCTGATGTTCAGGTGTATATCAGTATGTAGCGTCTCTACTTTAAAGAGTCCTCTCCTGCTGATGTTCAGGTGTATATCAGTATGTAGCGTCTCTACTTTAAAGAGTCCTCTCCTGCTGATGTTCAGGTGTATATCAGTATGTAGCGTCTCTACTTTAAAGAGTCCTCTCCTGCTGATGTTCAGGTGTATATCAGTATGTAGCGTCTCTACTTTAAAGAGTCCTCTCCTGCTGATGTTCAGGTGTATATCAGTATGTAGCGTCTCTACTTTAAAGAGTCCTCTCCTGCTGATGTTCAGGTGTATATCAGTATGTAGCGTCTCTACTTTAAAGAGTCCTCTCCTGCTGATGATCAGGTGTATATCAGTATGTAGCAGTCTCTACTTTAAAGAGTCCTCTCCTGCTGATGTTCAGGTGTATATCAGTATGTAGCGTCTCTACTTTAAAGAGTCCTCTCCTGCTGAT